>NW_009693344.1:0-3331 GCF_000703405.1 Apaloderma vittatum
AGGGAAGGGGGGTTTATTTCCTTGTGTTTTTCCTTTGCCTGTCGTGTTTCGCTTTGTGTGGGTCGCTGGAGAAGCCTTACTGGCTTTTTTTCACTATTATTTTTATTATTATTTGGTTTTATCTGTCGCTGGTGGTGCCGTTTTCCCGGGTTCGGGCTGTTCCCTGCGCCGCCGTTACCTCATGAGGCGCAAGAACCGCCTGGGAGGAGCCCAGGGTTTGCTTCGGGGGCTTTTGGAAGAGAAACGTTTGGTTTGTAAGTCCCCCTGAACTTTTTGGTTTTTTTCTCACTTTTGATAAACGGCAGGGACCTGGGAAAAGAAACAGCTTTTGCTAAACCACGTTTGTGTTAGAGGGAAGAAAATGAATCGTAAGGGGTGAGGTAGGTTGGCAGTAACCTTTAAATAACTGCTGGGAAGTGAAATTTGATGAAATTAACAGCCTGGTCACTTTCTAAAAGTTTTCCGAATGAAGCCGGGTGGTCTCGGGTTGATATTGGAGTTCCATGTCTTCCTTTGTTGGAGATGATTATCTAAAATATTGTGGATAGGAAAGAGAAGACTTAGAGTATTTGCTACTTTTAAAAGAGACATTGGCCACAGCCAAGTGAAAACCTTTCCTGCAATGTTGCTGTTTATTCATTTCATAGCACGGGTGGGAGTGACTGTCCCATACAACTCTTGCATTATTTTATTATTTTTATTTTTAAGTTCACACAGTGCAGTTTGAAAATTTGAGAAGGGCTCATTGTCGTCCCACTGTGTTCAAGCAGTTGGGCCTTTGGAAATGCATGAGCTTTGCTGTAGTTAGACCCAGGTGTAGAAAATGTAGGTATTTTGTGGCTGAAGTTTTACTTCTGCAGAAATACCTGAAGGACCAAAGCAGATAAAAATAGCGATTGTATTTTGGGTACATTTGTGATTTTTAGATTCAGAAGACAGAATTTGCTAACGATTAATGTGGAACAATAATAAATTTGGGAGTGTAGCTTCATGTGTTGACACGTTGTAGCAGTTGAGTTTGGGTGAACTTGCTGAAAGTTTCTTTGTCTTGTGTTACTGTTACACATGCAAAGCCTTTTTTCTCTTGGTATTCTCCTGCCTTGGTGCAACTATGCTGACAGGGATGTCCTGAATTTTAAGTAGGTTTAAGTAGGTAACGTTGCAGGTTTTTCTGTTTTACTTCCATCAGGTGTGTAGAACTACTCTCCTGAAGTGCAGCAGAACGAGGAATCTGTGAAACGTCTTCAAAAATATATTTGTGAGGAGTGGAAACTGCAGGGCCAGTGCTAACCCTTTTGTAATTCAGAACCAAGCAGAGGAAAGAGGGGGTGAGTGTGTTTTGTTTGGAATTTTTCTTTGTTAACAAGTGCCAAGTGATAGTTATTGCCCCTTGAAATTTTGTCATAAAGCTCATGTGTAGCGTGCTAGCACCAGTGCTCTGTGGCTGCAGTGTCCTGACTGGAGCAAGCCAGCATTTTCATTATTTTCTTTCTTAGTTGCTGGAGGTAGTACTAGCGTTTGTTAAGAAGCCAAAATAGCAAAATAAACACTGGCTGTAAAAAACAACACAAAACAACGAAAAAAAAAAACAACCAAAACTTCTTATGTCAAACAGGTGCCAGAAAGCCTATGTCACGTATGATTTCACTTCTGGTAAAATGGCTTGTACGTAGCATGATACAAGTACTTATGCCTTTTTTTCTTTTGAACAAAGAAAACTCTTGTTACAGGGAGGCACTGATTGCTTGAAAGTAAAAAATGTGGGACCACAGGTGCTTTTTTTTGGTCAGTTAAATGAGTGTGGGTCACCCAGATTGTAGCTCTTAGGGTGTGTCTTTAATAATAATAAAAGCAAAAAATGTGGGTTTTTTCTGATGAAATGAGGAAAACACTGCAACTTTGACTTAAAAAAATGAGATTAACTCTTATGCCTGATTGGAAAAGTATCTGTAAAAAGCAGCAAATCATGAGGTCAACAGTCATGGGCAGAGGAGAGCTTATCCTGAAATTAGGTTTTTGCAATATTAACTGTAACAGCCAGACAGACCTGGAAGTAAAGAGGGTATCATGATACATGTGATCATAGAAAAAAATGCACGCAAGTATGAGTGACAAAACTGTACTAAAAATAGAGTGCAAAAACTGGTCAACGCATGGAGTGACCTGGGAAATTTAGGAAGTAGGATGTTTAAGGATGTAAAGAGATCAAACAGAAGAGCAGTTTAGCATTCTATGATTATCAACTGCCAGACAGGAGACTGGCCTGAGCAATTTTAGAGTTTGAGTACTGCAAGCATTGTAATGGAAATCAGAAAGACAAGGGAGGGAGATGAGCAGAGGTGATGACAATCTCCCGGGTTTAGAATTACAGCAGGTACTCAAGGTACAGGGCTACAGAAATAAAATCATGTCCAGAATATTGAGCCAAAATGGTGCATAATGTGCAGTGCTCTAAATAAAATGGGAAATCCTTGAGAGGTTCAGGATTTGGCACTATGTAAACCAAGAATAAAATGCGAGACTAAGAGATCTTGTAATTGATCTAGGACCCAAGACAATCCTTATGATCATCTGCTGAGGTAGAAAGATGGTGACTGTAACTTAGGCTAATGCTAAAACGCAGGATGAAATCTCACCAGGGTCCTCACGGGTTTGTAGCCAGTTAGTTTAGAGTTAAAGTCTGTAGGCAGCTTGTCCTGCAGCAATTTCCCCTACAATTAATTGTTATTAATAATGCAGTGTTGAAAAAGTTTGCTGAAGAAATCCAGATCATTAATACTTTATAGTTGAAAATAGGCTTTGATTTCAGTCCACATTTTCTTACTTGAACAAGGAGAAAGTGGTTTTGAACAGTGTTTTCCATAATAGTAGCAAAATATTAATCATTTTCTGAGGAAACGCCAGGGGGAAGTGGCATCTTAGTAAAGCTTATTTCCGGGATGCTTTCTTGTTCAGGTTTGTTCTGATTAACATTACATGAGCCTTTTGCTTTCAGGTCCACACAAGAAATCTTGGTCTGCCAAAGCCTAGGGCAGAAATTCCCTGGTTCTATTTGGAATGAATCCTCACCCTATTAAGAGGCAAATATTTGACAAATGGAGGAGCAATGAGTGAGGTGTGAATTCAGGATCTCCTTCCACATAACCAGTTTATAACAGGTAATCATTGGAGGTTTTTCACTGTCTGGAGCCTGTGTAGCTTAACAATATGTTCATCTGTTTTAAGTTTACTAAAAGTAGCCTCAGTGACTTTGGTGATGACTCACAATTGTTGATACAGTTTAATATGGTAAAGGCAATTACAGTCTGCCAAATCAAAAGGAAGAAGAAGG
>NW_009693345.1:0-1475 GCF_000703405.1 Apaloderma vittatum
GGTGGCAGAACACAAAGCCTGGCATCTTCCGCTTGTTTAGAAACTTTCATTTGCCGTGATTAAAGGCAGAAGACGCGGGAGTTGTCTGTCTGCAGAGCTGCACCGAGCACCGCACGCACTCCTTGCCTCCAGTCCCTGAGAAACCAGCCCTCAGCGCTCACCTCCACGAATCACTCAGAAGGGCTTTAACTGATGTTCCAGCCGACATTATGCAGACAGACTGACAGAGTTAACCCCATCATGCCTTAACTTAGCAAGGAAACTCTCTGCTTGTACTGCTGGTAAAGCAGAGCAGCCTGAACTGCAGAGCAGAGATGCTGGTATGGGCTGGGGCGCGGGGCGATGCGAAGGTGAGTGCCTTCCTTTTACACTGTCAAGCTAAAGCACTAGTTACCAATTTACAAAATGCACTCTGTTCGCTTGCAGCTGAAATGCAGCCTCCTGTAAGTACCAGAGTACGAAATGCTACATATATTACTGGCACAAATTAACACAGAGAGGTGATGAGGGATCCCAGAGCCAAATGAAACTGGTAACAGGAGACACCAACATCTGCTGGAGTTTGCAAGTACCTAAGACAAGAGGGGTTGACACCTGGAATCCACGGGGCAGGGACTCAGCTTTGCATCTTGTTACAAAACCAGCAACTCCACCTACATAGCATCCTCTGGTTCTCAAGCAAAATTCACGGCCACTGCAGTTTTGACAGATAAAGTAAAGCACAATGGAATTCAAAGAATACATTTCTGTGCAGTGGCTGCATGTCGTTCTGAGAGCTCCTGCTCCGCCTGGAGCTGGGGCCCTGCCTGCGTGCGGAGCCACCGACAGCCACGCACACACCCCCAGGGTCACCCAGGCCTGCTACCAACAGCCACGCACACACCCTCAGGGTCACCCAGGCCTGCCACTGGGAAGGCTGACACTGCCCCTCTTTTGCCCCAACATCCAGGTTAGTTTTTCCTACTGCTTCTCCAGTACACGTGGCTCTGCCTCTTTGTCCTTCAGCCTCCTCCACAAGCTCATCTTGGTTGTGCGTGAGCTTCAGGCTTATTCTCATCTTCCAGACAGTTTCCTTGCTTTCTGTCCAGCCTCCACCAACGACACCTGTTTTGTCTCCCCTCGCTCCCTTCTCCCACACCATCCACAACAAATCAACCATCTTGTTTCTGCAGACCCATCAAGCAGCTGATCTCAGGTGCTGCCAGCTGGTGAGACATGTTGCTCACATTTGTTTTGCTACCCAGTTTGCTCCTTCCCCACTCCTTTTTTTTTTATTTATTTTTCTCAGGCGGTGGTTTATTTCTGTCTCCTGCACATTTGTTGAAACACGAGTGCGCAACACCGAGCCCACGTGAGCGCTGCAGTGACACGTGCAGGGCGAGTGTGCAGCCGGGGCAGCCCTGGCAAGGACAAGCTGGCGTGGCCTGCAGCGATGCCGTGTCCCAGGGAAGGGATATGGCGGCGCAGGCGACCGC
>NW_009693345.1:1542-1883 GCF_000703405.1 Apaloderma vittatum
CAGCCAGAGGTGCCAGTCCAGTTTTGTCCCCTGGGAACAGAGAGACCCTCGGAAAGACACTGTCATTTTCCCCCTTTAAAATCCTCCTGGAGCTTCCATGGATGAAACGACTCCTGAGACTCTTGGCTGCAAAATACAACTGAAGTAGGTTGTCTGTAGGTCAGGGAGGCAGTTCACAACCCCTTCCTGCACAACCCCCAATTTCCAGCAAGTCACTGCGGCCCCTCAGGCTATATGGCCCCTCTGGGGAGGGAAACAGGGACATCAAATCTCACAAGCTCAGAAGAGAGGCCTGGAAAGGTCTCTGCCCCAGCAGTGGCTGGTGACTGAACCCCACCTGG
>NW_009693345.1:1934-2242 GCF_000703405.1 Apaloderma vittatum
CCACCGTCCATGAGAGCCGGCAGGGGATGAGGAGGTGGCAATTTACAGCCATGGTTATCGAGTGGCGTGTGAGCCGTTTGTCACGCTGAGCCCTGGCACCTTGTTCTACCTGTGTTGTGCGTGTTTTATCGGTGTTGAGCAGGGGGAGGCCGGAGCAGAGGGGAGTCTGGGAGGAAAGGCACTCAAGTGAAAAATGAACCGAGCCAAACAGGATTGAGAAAGAGAGAGAGAGAGACATGCAGGGGAAGGGGGTGAAGGGGCCAGATTATAAAACACAAGACAAATGTCCCCACTGGCAGCAGGGGTAG
>NW_009693345.1:2273-7135 GCF_000703405.1 Apaloderma vittatum
GGGAGAGGGAAGAAATGAAGGGGGGGGAGGGAGGGGAAGAAAAAGAAAGAGAGAATAAAGACACTGCCTTGTGGCCAGCATTATCCTAGAGGGATCCGGGATGCACATGTAGTCAGAAAAATAATTCTCGCTTTAACAAAGCAAGAAGAGGGGGGCAGGAGTGGAGGAAAGCTACAGATCCAAATGGAAAGTGCCCCAGGGTGTCCAATCTGCTGGGTTTAAAAAAAAATCATTTTGCCTCATCCCCCTCCTTCCCCCACCAGGGAGCCAGCTCCTTCCTCCGTCCCCCCAGCCACCAGCACCAAAAGGAGTGGAACTGGAGAGAGAGCAGAAGGTCTGTTTAGAATTTCACATCCCTTCCATCCTGCTCCCTCAGTGCTAAACTTTCAAGACAAAAATTATAAAACGAGGTGCTTTGTTGGTGAGGCACATTCAGAGATCTTCCTGTTAGGAACAAGAAAGGAAAGAGAGAGACAGAGAGTGAGACAGAGAGATAGCTAGATGGAGGGCTGGCTTTGTGCTTGCAACAAGCCACTAAAGGTGCATTTTTAATTAAATTTATACAAAATGTGTCAGTTTTATCTCTATGTTTCAAACCTGACTCTTTTCTATCAAAGTAAAGTATTGATCTTCACTGCCCCGAAGCTACCTGACTGAATTAAACAGAATAAATAGAAGAAGGACTGAAAGGGCTTAGAAACAACTGCAGAGAGAGGAATGTTTAATGGCTCCACAGTCATTTGCTGCAATTAAAAAACAAAACCGTTTAGATGGGCTGTTAACACCTTGAAGTCTGAAAATCCTCACTTCAAAAAAGCCCCAAAACAGCTTCCAGGCAAAACATTTTAATTGCCATAAATACTTCCAACCTCAGCCATCACTGGTGTGTGTGCGCATTGTACAGATAGACAAACAGATCCCTGGGCCCAACAGGACAGAAGTCACTCAGCTGGTGAGATGTATGCATGCTCTATACGGCACAGACACATCTCCAGCCAAGGAAGGGTGTGTATCCAGGCTGACCCAGATACATATCCATTTTTTGTAAGCAAAAACCCCATTTATCCGAGAAGTTAAGAATGGACATTTTAGACTCACACATGTATTCCAGGTCTCTTTGCCTAACATGACATTGCCTCTGCTGAACACAGTCTCCAAACCAGCCTCACTCAATTGCACGTCACACAAGCCATGGGCATCTTACAAAGCTCTCTCTGTGCCTGTCTTATGTCACAAGAAGCTGTCACAGACCTTGTGCCGCAACCTGTCCCACTCGGTTATGAATGAAGTGTGTTGGGGCTGGGGTATCCTGTGACAAGAGCCTACAGCTCCTGGGACAAACGGGGCCCACAATTTTACTGAAGGCTCTTAACCATCACATGACTTTAAAATTAAGAAAAAAAAAGAAAAAAATTTGCTTGGTTAATATTAAGGCAATGTGGTACTGTGTGACTTACCAAAGTCCCTCTGAATGGCCTGAGCATCACTCAGCACGGAAAATATTTCCCATCCCTACTTTGTGGTCCTCTTCTGCTGAGCTCAGCAGAAGAACTCGATTTTAGGGACTCTGTAGAGAGAGACATCAGCAGGCTGAAGAGTTCTATCAGCTTCAGACTTTTAGAGTTTACACTGGAAAATAATAATTCACAATTCATCCCCTTCCCTGGGTGTTTCTGGGACAAGGGGACCAGGCTTATGGTGGGAAGCCATTTTTGCAGATGCTGCCTGCAGTTTCCTATCTCAGTGGGGTTTCTACCAGGTCGGCAGCGTGCTGTGCTGTTCCTGGGGAAGGTTTTGTACAGAGAACATGAAACTTTACTTTGTGTTTTTGAAAATCTGGAAAGAAAGAGTGCTATAGCCTGAACCCAGCTTTGGATTGAAAATCAAAATAAACAGATGTACTGGCCTTATGTTTCATTTTAGTTGGTGAAGCATTGCAGCTGTGGCGCTGGATGGATGCTTGGAGGGACTGGCTTTGCAGGTAGTTCTGCCGATCGGGGTGATGATCAAAACAAGATTTCAGCCTATCACATGGACCCAAGTCCATCTTTTTTGGCTGATTCCAAGAGTCCCACAACACTAAAAATGCTGTCCCTCATCATTTCCGGGCCAAAAACCATCCTGAGAATTTTCCTTACTTGGATCTGAAGGGGAGGGTGATCTTTGCTGAAGGAGCAGGGTCAGATAATAAAAGCTCTGATGAGTTACTCGTGCGTCAGTTTAGGCAAGTGAATACTGCATTTTCTCATCTTTCAAACATTTTGTTCCACATTAAGTAATGATGACAAGATTTTCTGTGAGCAGCAGGCCATTTCACATGGCAGCAACAGCATGACTGTCACCATGCACATTTCTTGCCTGTGACTATTACAGAATCACATGCTTTTAAAGGATCTGCTAAGCGACATGTATGGGCTCGTATTGTGGCAGCTCCCTTACCAACATGTGAACTGCAGGTTAACATTCATCCCAGTCAGCTGAAATGCTCAAAAGCAACAGAAGCCAGCGTGGCTCTGCTTGACAGGATTTCAGAGCTACACTCTCGCCTGAGCATCAGGAAGTTCTGCCCTATACCCTTCCTGGGCCCGCAGCCTCTCAGGGGTGAAACAGCCCTACAAATCTGAGCCAGTTGCCATATTCTGTAGCAGAGGGTACATACGCATTCAGTCAACTCTGCAACTTGTGCATCTGAAATGAACCGTTTGAGAACTAAGGAATATGCATTTTTACCGCTAAGGTTGAATACTCCTGCTGCTTATGGCCAAGCTCCTGCTGCTGCACTTCAGAGCATTTTGCTTTGTTACGGACCCCTGATTAACACTTTCTAAGCATTTCAGTCCACACTCCAGTCACTTCACAGATTGCAATGAATGCAGATTTGAGTTTATGGGTTCATAAAAGTGTGAATTAGCACAACAATTTTCCCGCAGCCTATTTGCACAGTCCTTCTTCAAGTGACCTGTCCCTTCAGACAACACAAATATTTCAGCTCAAGTGAACTGCCTGGTGAGGCATTTTTAAGAGACTAGAACAAGATCTGTGGCCCCAGGAAGCAATGCCTGTGGGAGCACAAAGCAGGAGCATCACTGAGAAGCCCAGCACTTGCACCTCTTTGCCACATTAGAAAGTGCTCAGATGAGAAGTCCTTTAGCCCCTGAACAAACTGAAGTGGTCCCAGCAGCCCCAGGCAGGCTCTGAGCCTGGCATTGCTTTTGCCACCCAAGCTAAGCAGAGAGGGCTGAGCAGACCTCCCCTGCCTGTCCTGCGCTGGCACAGTGGCGCTTCTCTCCTGCAGTAGAGATGCAGTTGCACAGCCCCACTCCAACACACCGGGTCAGATGCAGAGACCCCAAGACGAGCACCTCACAGCACCCAAGTGCTGTGCTCCGCAGGCACAAACCTTAATCTCTACTCCAACATCCCATATCTTCGAGTTGTGGAAAACACTGTCACCCAGTAATCTGCCCCTTTTCCTGCTCTCTGCCTATCACTGGTGTGATCAGTCCTATCTCTCCATGGAGGAGGGGCTGGCTGACCAAATTTCTTTAATTAAAAGAAAAAGGATCAGGTCTATTCTAGATAAGCAGGCAGGATTAAAATAGACAGAAAGAATAGACAAGGGGCAGCTGTCAGCACTCCAGCCGATCCAGCGCGATTATTAATAACGATAAGCAGAAGAGAGCTAATAAAAGGATAATGAAGTGGTCCTGAAAGTGACAGGAGATGGAGTCTGATAAGAGGGCCCCTGGCCTGGAGCTGCCATGGGCCCAGTGAGGTCTGTGCAGAGCAGCCTGCTGGGGCAGCCTCAGGCAGGAGGGCACCAGGAGGAAAGGTTTCATCTCCCCAGGGACTGTGGCAGAGAGATTAATGGGCTCAGGAGCTCTGGGTGTCCATGTCATGCAGCATTCATGACTGAATCAATCAGGATGCTTCCCAGGCTGTGGTCATAAGGAGCGTGGGTCGTCCCTCCAGACAAAGCAGGACCCTGGGAGGGCTGGTCTCACCAGGGCAGCTGATCGTGGATCCCTTAGTGCCCCACAGCTCTCCTGGCCCTCCCTCAGCGCTGCACAGTCCCAGCACAGCCCAGGACTGTGATGCTGCATTTTGAAAACGAGTGCAAGCAAGAGAAGCTGCTGAGGTGTGGGGGCAGTTGCTGGGAGAGCACAGAAGCAAAGTGGGGCTCCTCTGCCCTGCTTGGGGACCATCCCCTGCTCTGGGCTCTCCTGGCTCTGTCAGCTGTCCAGGACAGGAAAATGTCCCATATCCCAGGCAGTTATCCAAAAAGGTGGAAGGATGTGGCTGAGGAAAGAGCGATCAGCGGAGGGTTGGCTCTGGGTGCCCTTTCCCATGGAAAAGCTCACACAAGGAGCATAGGCAGAGACTGCTGCAGCATGGGAACAACACAGTGCACCCACTTGTACTAGCTGGGTACAGCTCCTGGCCGTGGTACAGGTCAGTCGAGGGGAAATAAGGTATAGAAAATTATTTCCTAGAAGTCATTAAACAGAGAATGAAATCTCACCTAACAGCAGATACATCCTCTGTCCCCTGTGTTGAGGAGAAGATCAAATCATCTGCAGAGATGCAGTAGGAAAGAGGGAAGAGGGAGACGGGGGAGTCAGAGCCTCACAGCAAGCGACAGAAGTCAGATGGCTGGAGAAGGGAAGACTTGGTCAGAGAATGCTGTGGGAGGAAATGAGGCTCTTTTGGACAAACTGGCTTAGTTTCCATTCAGATTAGATCTCTTTCCCATCCAAACACCCCCTTCTCCCTTCCAAGTCTAGACCATGTCTCCTTCAGAAGGAGGAAGACTTTGGCTGTGGCTGTGACATCCCCTCCTGAATAGCGGGCAGGCGGCTAGC
>NW_009693345.1:7207-31677 GCF_000703405.1 Apaloderma vittatum
CTCGTTCGCCCGGGCACCCCCCCCCCGCCACTCCGGGTCACCACAGCAGATGCTGGGAGCATATGCCATGAATTAATTCCACTTTCCCTGAGATGTTCCGGTGAGAGGAACAGTGGTGCCTTTCCAGCTTATTAACATAGGAGCTCCCCTCCACCTCCCATCACTTTGTCACACTTAATAAAACAGCCAGCCAGAGTCCCTTTAAGAGGCTCCTGGATGGCAGGCAGGCTCTTTTAATGGAAAATTGCTGGGCCTGGATTTTTTTTCAGCTTTTATTTTCTACATTTTTTTTCCAGCACTGTGTATGCTGTCACTGCCCCAAAACTCCACCACCAACAATAAACTGTACTCTAGTAAAACATCTCCACCAAGAAAGGTGTCCCTGCCCATCGCAGAGGGGTTAGAACAAAATTATCTTTAAGGTCCCTTCAAATCCAACCTGTTCTACGATTCTATGAAAGTCTATAATCCAGCAAGAAAGCCTATAATTATTGTACCTGTTAATATAAGCAAAACCAGAGATTCCTAAAACTGATAGGACCTAGAATTAATTGTTCCTTTGTGCCCTTCTTTTAATTTGTCTGTGATGAGGTTCACCATTCGCCTGGAGCAGCACTACTGAGCCCTGAGCCTGCAAGATCCAGAATCCCCGCAAGACCCTTGGTAAACACCCCAGGCCAGCTCCCTGACAACACACACTTCAGTGGATTTGCAGCTCTCCCTCAGCGACATATGAACAAAGAACAAGCAGGACACAAGACAAGCTACACTGAATTGCCATCTTCAGACTGAAGATGGGAAACACTCTTCATGTATCAATCAGGCACTTGAGGTTCCCTGTTTCTAACCCTGATTCTGCCACAAATTTGCTGTGTGGCCCTGGGCATGCCACTGCACCTTGCTTTATCCCTCTGTGATAAGGTCTGTGGAGATCAACAAGGGGTTATTGCACTTGGCAGCCTGGGGGGCTGAAATGAGTTCCCAGGAGCCAGGTGCACAGTCCTGAGAATTGCTCTCACTTCTCACCTCACCTGAGGATCAACCGGAGCTACATCTTTGCAGGCTACAAGAAAAAATTTACACCTGTGATCTCTTCTTTTGCATGTTCTTTCTGTGGGACTTTTCAGAAATGCAGGTTGCTGAGGCGGCTTCGTCAGAGCCAAAGCGCACTGGTGGGTCCCCATGAGCCAAGAGCTGGCCTGGGCATGCAAAACCACCCCAGTGCTGCTTTTTTGGCAAGGAGAGCAACAGAAGCATGTTATCCTGTGGCATCACCAAGACTTGAAAGAGGAGAAGCAACAGATGTCAGTCACCTTCCCCTCTGCAACCAAAACAGAACCACGGAAGGAAGGTGGGTGGGAACAGCTTGCTGGAGGAAGGCCAGGAGCCAGACACTCCCCTCCCCTCCTCCAGCTGGGGAAGGAATTGAAAAGACATGGAAACAAGTCTCAGTCTATTAAGTTTATTGAAGGAAATTAAAGAGACAACTTGATCCCAGTGCACATAAATAGCAAAGCAAGGACAAAATAACTGACAGCATAGCTTAACTGGGAAGGTGAAAGTATAAGCAGGCTCAGGGAACAAAAAATGAAACTGAAAAACTGAGTCTAGAAATAAAGCAGATTTTGAATCATAAGGGCAATTATCTATTAGAAAAACTAAACAGGGAAGACTTTCAGATATACTCTCTGCCTTTCTAAAAGACAGGCAAAGCACGGCCACATCTCACTGGACTCCACCATAGCCTGTGTTATAGTAGGCCAGACTAAATTATCAAAGTCATCTCTTCCTGCCTTACAATAGATGTGGCTCTGAGTTTTTTCAAGTCCTGCTCTCAAACCCTGCCCAGGTATTTGCTGGGCTGTAGGTCCCAGGGTGGGTACAGGCATGGCCCACACTAATTTGCCTCCTAGCCCAGAGCATCCATGCCCAGGGTCCAAATCCAGAGGCAGGCAGTCAAGAGCATCCAGCCCAAGCACACTCCTCTGGGAGATTTTACACAGCTTTAAAGCAGCTCCTCCAGCATAACTTGACCAGAGCTTATCTGCAAAGGCTTCATCCAATCCCACTATGCACTTCTTGGCTCTTCACCAGCATCTGCTCTGGCCTCACTTCCCTCCAGATTTTATGCACATTCTTCCCAAATCATTCAATCTCCTTGCTCCTCTTGCCCCGTCATGCATCTCCCACAAACCGTGCTCTTGCTCCTGGCGCCCTTCTCCCCACACTCTGCCTCACACATCCCTCCCCAAGCCCTCTCCCATTCCTACCTCTCACTGACTCCAGGAGGATCTGCAGGGTCCGATGTCCTTCCTGCTCGTTTCAAGCGGTGCTTTCCTCTTCCTCTTGACTCCTGAAGGACCCCTGTGGGGCTCAGCAACCCTGCACAGCCCAGCTCCACTTCTCATTCACCGCTGCTGGGCCCACAGCCAGACAGGAGCGCTCTGCCCACCCAGGATGATCAGAGCTCTCAGAGGCAGAAGATGGCCCTGGGAGCCTTCCTGGCAACAGCCCAGGATTGTTGGTAGAGAACTCAGCTGCTGGAGGAGCAACAGGCTTGGCATGACTCCTGCATGAAGCATTCAGTGGCTACAGTCCTAAATACTGCTTGGTTATCCACTCTTAATACTTCGTGTTGCCAGCAATGCCGCCTCTTCAAGTGCTTACAGAAAACGCAACACGTAATACGCCAGGTATCACACATCGTAACTCAAGTCTGGGCAGCCAGAGATGCTGGATTCGTAGTTTGCCCACTCTCATGAGTTGACTCATTCTCTCAGGCCTGGTCATCTTCAGCTTTTGTGGTCATTGAAAACTGGTTGATTTGCACGGGCTGACTGCGTGGTTTTATGAGGTGACCCAAAAGTGCAAGGCCTCCTCTGCTTTGCAGCACTGACTGAAGGGAGAAAGGTGGGCTCACCTCTCAGTCTTCCTTTCTCTCCGTGCTTCTGCTCTTTTCCTGCTCTCCTCGTCAACAAACCAGAGGCAAGTGCAGCATCGTACTAGGGAGGCAGTTTACATTGTTGGTAGGGACATGGTGAAGAGCTCCAAGTTTCAGCGGGGGTACTGGCACTCTGTTTGGTGGTTGTAGGAGCAGCCCAAAAGTTTGCCCTCTCATTTTCCGGACACAGAAAGTTATCTTCACTTAATGCTTCAAAGAGGTTAGGGTCTCACTGGAAGTAAATGCCACTGAATAAGGTGACACCAGGCAAGTAGCTTACAGAAGCAGCACAGATTAAAGCCTCAGAATGAGAAGAAGAGAAAGAACCCACAGTGGACAGTCCTACAGCTAGCAACTCAAACAAGAGTGAGTGCCTCTGCTTTCTCCATGATCTTCGAGGGATAAATGGAGCAAATCCATGTCCCGTCCCACCCCTTCATTTACTATTCTCTTCCTCTCAGACTGAATTGTTGAGTTTGTTTGACGTACTAAACTATTTTAGTTTGCTGAATTTAGGTGTGTTTTGGTGTGGTTTTTTCATGGAATGTAGGAAGCTGCTTAAATTCTCCTTGGCCAAGAACCTACAGGTGTCACAGAAAAACAGGCGCTTGCTCAGCCGGAAAGTTTCTGTTCATACCAAAACAGGTTTCTCTGCTCAGAGAACAACTTTGGGATTATCCTCCATACACTGGCCTCCCATGCTTCCATCTCACCTAATTTTCTAATTATAGGGGAGATTTCTTGGTTGCAAAAAACATGTCTCCCTAATTCAGATGAGCCCTCTCCTTATCTTGGTAGCCCCACACTAGGACCCAATTGCTTCTCTCCTGTTGGTGGAACTGTTTGGCATATCAACTCTGATCGGAGATTTTGCAGAGTACTGAATTCACAGTGAGCTATCTGACCTGTCCTGCTGTCAGTACAAGAGTGGGAACGCAGTGCTCTATTAGACCAACAAGCCAAGAAAAGCAGCACAGCAAGCCTTCATCCCAGCATCCGTGCTGTCCCCTAGAAGTATATAGCAATATTCTCCAACGGGACAAGGCTTTGAAGGACGTTGGCTTAGAAGCAATGTTACAGTTTCCTGCAAGTAATGACCACAGTTCTATGGGGACAATGCATTAAAAGCTAAATAGATTTTTCTTCAGATGACAAGAAGAGTGGGTTACCTGGTTCCAAGGAGACACCCACCAGGGAGTTGCCTTGTTTCAGAGGAGCACGCTCCATTCTTTCACAGGCATGGAATAAACAGTATTTTCTTTGCAAACTACCTATTGCCTGAAGCTATCTCTGTTCAGGCTGTGATCTCTTCTGATTGCAAAAGCTAAGTGGGGTTAGTCCTGGTCAGAATTTAGCTAGGAAACCTCCAGGGAAAAAAAGAGGTGCTGTAAGAAGTGGTGTTGGCAGTTCAATAGGTGGTGCTGCTTCCTCTGAGTCAATACAGAGGTAAAGTAGCAGGGGATGGTCAGAGGCCGCTGGATGAAACATAAAACACATATCCTGACAACTTGTGGCTTCTGTTGTGAGGAAGGTGGTAATCTTGATGTCGTAGCCAAACAAATTGCGGCAGCCTAAGTTTCTCTGACAGCCACAACTGAAAACCACGCTCTACTCTAAGATGGTCCACTCCAGAAAGGCTGCATTTCTGTAGAGGAAAGATCACTCACTGCAGTTATCTGTAAAGGTGCTAGTGAAGTAGAAGTGACTGTTCATAAGCATGTATTTTATTGTGTTTAGAAATCTTAATCTCTTTTGAAAACAAAGATTCTTATTACAAAATACCCCATATTTCTCCCGAGCCAGTTTTCCTATGAAGCAAGGTCTATTTATTTTCATGTCTGAAATAAATTCTCAAATACAAACAAGTGAATAGAAAATCAAAGTGCTAAACTATTTACAGGAGATCCATGTATGAGATGTCTGGTGTGTCAGTGCTCTAGGGCAGGCTGAGGTGATCCTCTCTCTCAGACTGTCCCAGCTCCCACTCAGTCACTAGTTCTGAGGACACCTCTGTGAAGAGATGGTCCCAATCCCAGCTGACATCATCCTACCAAAAGGAAAAAGACAAACATGCTGAAATGTTACTGGCAACACCCAAAAGGCTCTGAGTGATGTCAAATATTCAAGATGAACAGCAAAGAGAGAAACTAAATGGCAAATGTCCCAGCCAGGGAAGTCCCAGACTCAGTTGGCCAGAACAGGAAACCTAGTCAGGATGAAATGCGAATCCCTGCCCCAATTTAAAGATGTTGACAGAAATATTCATGTTCCAAAATTCTGCAAAGGACAGATTTTTTGATACTTCTTCATCTGAGGTATTCCCAGGCAGGGCGTAAAAAGTAGCAATAAAAATCTTCCACCTTTCTGCACTTCTGCTGAAGCATCTGCAGTTCTGAGCTGCAGAAATCCTCTGTTTCAAGTCCTGAGATCCTGCCTTCCCAGTTGTACTGAGGTGGTTGTGTCCTGTCTTAAAACATCCCTCTGCCCAAATCTCAAATGCTTCCTGCCTTTTCCCTCTGTACCGCCCTGTAGAACCACTTAGAGCTCATGGTTGTTACTAAAAGACAATACACAACAGAGCACTGCTTCTGCAGGGATCTGTGACAGTGCTCATCCCTTCACATTTTCCTTAGTAGCTCTTTCACACTGAAGGGGGCCAGTCTTAGTGATGCCATTATCTCACACAGAGAAAGTCCTATGTATCTTTAAAATAATCCACTAGGGAAATCAAACCTCCAACCACCTGGGCAAGCTCCTCCTCACCTCTTCCTTCCACACCACTGACAAAGACTTACTTTCCAAGTACAATCCGAGACATATAACAACCTTTTGCCTCGTTGGTGTTCCCACAAAAGAAAGACTCACCTCTCGTAGTTCATTCTCTGGAGCCAAAACTTTGGTGAGAAGCTTCAGGTCAACCTCTCCATCCTGTGAACACATACACACAGTCACAGTCTTACAGACAGTGAGAAAGTGGACACGATCACTTCACCAGGTAGGTCTTGCTAGAGATAGGACACATTTGTCTCATAAGGGACATACACTGTCCAGGACAACAGCAAGAGCCTCATCTGAGCAGACAGTACTATACCTACACTATTCACAGATACAAACAAGCATGAAAGCCACACTGCAGAGAGGAACAGACTTGCAGGCAGACTGCAAGTTGTTTGGATGATAGGGCTGTGTGTTTTATGCAGCTGAGCATCACTATGGAAGATGATGGGATCCTGGAAGGAGAAGGAGTCACACCAATCACCCCGTAGCACCATGGACTTACCAGAGTCTGAAAGGCAGCATACTTCATTAGATCTTTGTCAAGGTCGTGGTAGGTCAGCACTCGGTTCACCTGTACACTGCAACCAGAAAGGGTTAAAGTACAAGCCTGGGTAAGCGTAGCAGACATCTGAGAAGGGTGGCAGAACAGCAGTCTGGTGACACGCCTCATTCAGCAAATGAACAGTCATTGACAAATCTGTGTGCCAGGTTGTGCAGGTACATAAAAAGAGGATGTGGAGCAATCATGGACTCCTTCAGAGAAGCCGGCTTGCCAGAGAGAAGATCCACAGACTAGCTGCAAGGGCCAGAAGGAAAACAGGAACGTAGTGAACGTTTAAATAGCCCCAGTGCCACAGCAAAGCAGGCTCTGAGAGTCCTACCACACAAGCTGTAGAATAGCAGAGGCTTTGTGATTTCCACATCTGAGTTGAATCACAGTTATGAAATACAATTTCTTAAAACGTAGCCATTAAAGAGAATGAGAGTGTAGGTGAGTAACACACTGTCATGCCACGCTTCACAGTTGATGCAATACAATAAAAAAGACCTATATTAATTTCTATGTTTGTCCATAAAAATCACTTTTCTATTATAGAGTCTACGGATACAAGAGGAACAAATGAGATTATCCAAAAAAAGAGAAAACAAATGAACTCTGGTGAGAGACAAAGTACTATGAAGTGTCATTTATTTTTGTTAATGGCTACTTAGTTACAATAACTACTCCATACTTATGAGAGAGGTATCTGTGGTCAGAGTACGATATTCCGCCCCTCCAAACATGGGTCAACAGAAATCCCAGTCTGTGATCTTGGCAACAGGCCCAACAGAGAGAAGACTTTCCCGATAAGTCTAAGATAAACCCCCAAAACTTTCATTTTTTAAAACCTGCTGGCCTCCCTTGAGCTAACCCCAAGATTACTCTGAGAACACCTTCAAATGGCAGGACTGTACTTTGCAAATTAACTAGGCACCTGAGCAAGAAGGACATACTGTGGAGGGCAAAGCAGCCTATGACCATGCATCATCAAAGTGTGTGTGATAATGCATGTGTACCAAAGGCATTTGAGGTTACACAGGCAACCTTAATTCAAGCAATTCCTTGTTTTTGAGAGTTTGATTTTGCAACATCAAATATATTATTCTAATTTAGGGCTTTTTTAGAAGGAGAAAGAGAATATGCAATAACTGCTTTCTCTGTGCAATCAGAAACAAGAAGTTTGCACTGTTCAGCTTGGAGCCCTGCTGCCACAATACACAGCACCATACCCTGCTGAATGGCAGTGGTACTGACATCCAGAGAGCACGAGATAAGATGGAGTTTAATTTCACCAGCCATTTCACACAGCTGATGAGAGCCTCGAAAGCACCTGGCAGTGCTCTTACCTGGGGGGAGCTGCCACTTGCATGGCCAGATCTTCCTCCTGGACTTCCTCCAAGTCAGGGATCACGGGGATGTCTGCAACAAGAGAAAGCAGCGGCAGTAAGTGGGGAGCGTTGTGCTCTCCTCTCACTAGAGACAAAGGTTCCCTTGCTTCACAGACATAGAACAGCCTGGTTTTTATTGGAGAAAAACACAAAAGAACTATTCAGCAATGATTAAAAATATATTGTTTAATATTAAAGTAAGGCAATAAAACTTTGAAGCTTGGGGTCAAAACAAATCTTGCAAGATGAGCAGATTTGGGCTGTGTAGACTCCATAGGCCATGGACCATGCATTTGAACGCAACCCTGAAGCTGAAAGAATCTGGCTGCACTAAACCCTGCTGCCTACTTGCCATCATCCGAAGACCGGCAAGAATTTGCTTCTTGCTATCATTTGCTCAGCTCAGGTGCCAGTCACGCAGACTCTGTTAGAAATGAAATGTGGGGCAGAAACTGAGAGAAGGTACATGTTGAAGGATCTGCTCATGGGGTGTCAGGCTGGGCAGAGGCCTTTGACCTTCCTGATAGCTGAAGAAGAAAGCGGTGGTGGTCTAGCAGACACAAGGGCTCAGGAAGATGCATCTAGTTGTAATGTCATAAACCTTTTTGTGACTTCCAGTGCGATGCGGGAATGGCTGATGTCTAGGTCACTGTGTGCTCCCAGCACAAGGGAATGCAAGAACACAAGAACTGAGTGTACCCTGCATTCTGCTAAAGCAGCAAGGCTCTGAGAGCACTGCCTGCTTTTTGATTTGACAGAGTGCTGCATACAGCTAAACATGGAGAGAGCAAAAAAGGAGAGAGGAAGAGAAGGGAAAGTAACTGGAGGTGCAAGGTAAGGACAGAGTACACCAGAGGACAGAGCTCCTTTAAAGACGCAAGGCCGCAAAGGCTCTCCAGGAAGGCCTCAGACCGTGGAGAAGCTGGTGGTTCGGCTCTGGGAAGAGGTTTCACTTGCCCGGTGTGCAGGCAGAGCTGGTCCCTGTGGTGCTCGAGTGAGCAGGCTGTTCCCAGCTCTGCCGGCAGCGCGGCTGCAGGATGGCAGCAGGCAGCTGGGCCTGGCTTTGTCCTGTTTTGCAGCCCAGGCTGAGATGAATATTCAGGAGCTGGAGAGACATTCCCACCTGTGGTGCTCGGGGCTCCGGGCAGGGTCTTACTGAAAAGCCCCTCGTCCAGCCGCCTGTCAGAGCTTCCCAGGCTCTCAGCTGCCCTCTCCTGCCGAACGGCCCCTGCGCATCCCCCCGGCTCACTGGCCGGCGGGGCAAAAGGCAGCCCTGGCCCAGCTGTGGCAGGGCACGGGTCAGCCTGGCCTTGGCATGGCGGCCACCCGGAGCTGGCCACACAGTGGGGTATCTCGCTAATTGGCTGCCTGGCGGAAGTCTGAGCGGGACAGGGGCTGCTCAAGAGGCTGACCACAGCAAAAGGCAGTGACAGCTTGGCCAGCCTCAGCAGAGCTGTGCCTTCCAGCTCCCCAGCCGCCCGAGGAGCAGGTGCCTGCAGAGCAGCTCTCCAGCTACAGCAAACTTCCCAAAGACATTTAAAGGGAAACTGCAGCAACAGGCCCCAAGTCCCCAGGCTGTCCCATCAACAGAGGAGGCATGTGTTAAGAAATGCCTCACCAGCACATGGCTGGGCATTTGGGGCAGATCTCTGGCCACTCTGCTTGTAGGGACAATACACAGTAGAAGCCACTATCCCGCTATCTCCATGGTCACACAGGCTGACCTACAGAGGCAGCTGGTAAAACTTGCTCAGTGATAATGTGGGATAAAGTCCATTCCTGTAGGCAATAAAGACCAAGGAGGGAAGACCGGCAAGACTGGTCCAAGGGGAGGAATGAAGCGCTGCGCAGAGGTGCCCGGTTAAGTTCAGACAAACAAGCATGGGAATGAGAAACAGTCTAATCTCTCCCAAGCTAATTTATCCTTTTCAGCAAGAGACTATGCATGTTGTTCAGCAAACACAACTCACTGAAGAACTACCTGGAAACGGTAGTTTCCTCACCCATGGAACAGTAGCCCTCACCCATGGAACAGCATTCTCTGTAGCAGGAGAAGGTCAGATCCTTATCCTCTTTTGATAGCAGAAATGTGGAAGGTATTTGCAGCAAAATGGATTTCTTCACTCAGTGCTCCTTTTAGCAGTTATTTCTGGAGTCTCCTCTTCCCAGTTTCCTTTTGCTTTGGTTGATCTCTTTTCACACTAGAAAAAGCTGTAAACTTATGACCAGATCAGTGATGTCCCTTTCATTTTGCAAGTCCCTGAAGACTCCTGGATTTTCCAGTGCTGATTTTATCTCACTTCCATTTAATTCCATGGAGAGATTCCCAAACCCCTTGCAGAGCGTTACCTCTACTCTGTATTAGCAAAATCCAGGCAATCACGTAGAAATTATTTCAAAAGAAATTCAAGGCTCTGATATTTTATAGACACTTTGAAAATATTTCAGACAGAAGAGCTGGAAAGGCTCTGGGGGCTCCTGCCAGCCCCTCCAACAAAGGCCAGTGCATGCTTGTTCTTCCTGCAAAGTGTGGATGATTCGTCCATTTCTAGGCAGAAGCAATGCCCTTTAGGACTGTCAGAGACTGACAGGAAACAGAACAAAAATGTCGCAAATTATAAGAAAAAATATCAGCTCCTCAGGCTAACTGCTATTAGTGGCAAACCAGCCCTGAAATATTTGGGTCTTTATTTCACTTGTTACTCATAATTTCCTCTTCCCTCTGTCAGTTCCCATGGCGCCACCTCTCCACAATCCCTTTCCCTTCTCTCTATGGTTTGCAAAGTGTTTCAGTTCCTACCAGGGAGCCAACCATTCCCCTCATTGAGTCTCCAGCCCTCTAATTGTTTTTGTTGCTCTTCTTAGGACCCACATGTTTTTTTCCAGTAAGCTCTGGTAACACAGCCAAGTCACGGCACTATGTCAACTGCAGAAGAAAGAAGCACGCGGGCTATTGTGCTGCAAGAGAATAGCATATGCTCTCCTCTACGTGTTCCTGTTAGCTGCAGTGAGGCTAGTTACATATAATATTAGTATATGCAGAAATGTCTGCAGGACCATGTCCTCTAGCCTCCCACCACAGCTTCTTCCAATGACAAGGTCACATTACAAACCCACACCCTGCGTGCTTTGCTATGTGACCCTTATTTTTCCCCTCCTATTCAGCGGGGGGGCTTCAGATAATTTTGCATAAGCCTGTGGTTTTGGTACAGAATCTTAACACATATTTACCATCCAGGCTTTCATGCCTGAATTCAATGCCCATGTAGGTAAATCTTAGAAATGACTGTACGATGTACCTAAAGGCTAAGGAGCAGCTTGTGTGCAAAAAGAAATGCTTTCACAGATACCAGATCATTGGAACAAAGTAAACAAATGGCCTGCACATTACAAAAAGAAAATGTTTTGCAGCTGAGAAGGGGTAGCTTCAAAGCTTGGAAACAACTCTCTCCAGTCTAGTTACAGGTTTTGGTGGGGGTGTTGCACAACTCAGCTGCATTTTGGAGAACACTTTACATACTGTCTTCCGTACCAAACAGTTTGAATCAAGATTGTAGGCAAATCTCAGAAGCAACATGAAAATCTTACAGCTTCAGCTGTTCTCCTACTTTCACACCCTTTGAAATTAGAACAAACTGATATGATATTAATAGTGAGAAACATTAAAATAAAAGTTGAGTTACTGTTAAAAAATACTAAACAAGGGACAAACTGAGTATGAACCATCCTACCAACCTTGGTCTCCCAGCCTGCCTCTGAACACTGTGCTGCAACGTACTATCACCTGTGCCACCTTCCTCAACCAGTCACCCCGAGACAGAACTCCTCTAAATTTCCATTTCATATGGCAGATAACATTCCCAGAGTGAGTGCTAAAAATGACATTCACTCTACCCCTGAGAGTGAGTATCCTGCTTTCATTGTAGCTGAAGGAAGGGGAGAATAGGTAGACAGGCATGTCAGGTAGTGTTTTACAAGCAGAAGAAATAGATGATGGAGGTGGGGGGAACATAAAAATTCAGTGACCTTAAAGAGGAATGGATGAGGCTTCTCTTTACAGCTCAAAATGACTGGGAAGAGAGTAACAGAAAGCCTTTCCCCACAGATTTCTCAGCCCATAAAGAAACAAGATATTGGCTTTAGAAACTGCTCATGGTAGAGATGTGAAATACTGAGTGAGCACCAAATGCTAGATGACGAATGCAAAATCCCCTCCATCTCCCAGATGGTACTGAACGAGAGTGAACAACAGGCAAAACCAAAACAGAATCATAGAACAGTTTCACTTGGAAGAGACCTTCAAGATCCAAGTCCAACCTTTGTCCTAGCCCTACCAACACCACTAAACCATGTCCCTGAGCACAACACCTACTCGTCTCTTAAATACCTCCAGCTATGGTGACTCAGCCACCTCCCTGGGCAGCCTGTTCCAACACCTGACAACCCTTTCAGTAAAGAAATTCTTCCTAATATAAATGAGTATATCCATGCAGAAGTTACAGTGGGGTAGGAGACCTCGGTACCAAACATTGGCTAACAGGAGAGTTATAACGGTCTCAGAACATTCAAGTCCCAACACATAAGTAAGAGGAGCATTTTTATTACAAGCTAAGCTAGAGGACAGTCAATGGAGGGCTGTGAATGTAAGAGTACATGCAGTAACCATCACCTTTTTTAACCTCTTGGCAAATAACTTACTGACAGTTGAGGAAGACAACCACAGAAAGCAAAAAGCAGTAAAAGGAAGAATCTGCACGACCTTTATATCCAGTTGCTCCTGCAAGTTCCTGAGTTGCACTCCTCCTCTCACGCAGAGCTGATTTTGGTTTAGTAGCAACACCTGTGGGTTGGACCACTTAAAATCCTTCAAGCTTGCAGTAAGACCTGGTCCTAGCCCCAAAGAACTAACTTCTCTGTGAGATACAAGACTACATAAGCAGGGACAGGCAGACTCTGTTCAAGGTCAGGCAATAAATCAGTGGCAGAGATGCACCTAGAAACCATATCACAAGTCAGGCCTGCAGTTAGTTGGCGGTGTAATAGTAACTTTCTCCCTGAGCTGCTTTAAGAGTCTCCTGAGCCAACACCCTGATGCACGCAACAGTGACTACATCTCACCTAGTCTGACTCGCTTCCGAAAGCCGGGGTAGCATTTCAAAGGCCAGTTCAGAATGGATGCTCTTGCAGTGGGGACCGTGCTGCTCTCCCAGTCCACACACCACCACATCCAGAGAAGACAAAGAGGGCAGTGGGTTCTGGAGCTGGCAGTCCCCTGCCACTAAGGAGACCTAAGAATGAAACTAACTTGAGCTTAAGTTGCTTGCTCACAAAACGTAAAACTGAAATAATTACAATATCTCTGCTGCAAAACTTTGTTTTACTGAACGCTGTTACCTTCTGCATCACGTTTGGGGAATTTTAAACAGGCAAATGGAAGAAGGTCTGATTGAAGATGAAGTTAAGTGAAAGAAATTGGTCTCATTTAGCACATGACAGGATTCATCTGTGTTCCCAAGTCCACTGAGGTAGCATCATGGGCGTTTCATATTCATGAGCTGCTGCGACACTGTGTCCCCTCATTTACAAAGCACCGTGTTCAGCAAATTCTGTCCCTGTGGACACTCCGTGCATTTCATGGTCTTGTCAGAGAGACATCAAACACTTCAGTAACCAAATACCAGAAAATGGCTTTAATTAGCGCATCTCAATGTAATAAATAATTTTTCTCTCTAAGTGGAAAAAATGGAGAATTAAAAAAAAGTAGAAAGCAACAGGCAAAAAAAATCTTCAAAAAAACATAAGGAACAAGGGACACAGACAGCTTCTGCTGAACACACAAACAAGCTTGAAGCCTCTTGGAAGCTTTCTCAGGAGAGCAGCAGGCAAATGGAGAAGATAAAGAACACTTCTTTGGATGCTGCGACATTAATTTCATAGGGATGCCTTTCCCTGACTGAAACTGCCCTACTAGTAGGCCAACAAAGAACAGCGTACCTGCCTGATCAGCCAGCAGGGAGATGAAAACAGCGGAGTGAAAAGCAGGCAGTACCACAGCTACTAGGGCACTGCCTCAAACGCTGAAACAAGCAGAAGATAACCCAAGTGTCCCACATCCCAAAGCACACTTGAGAACGGCAACAGCACAACGTGGCCAGGCTGATGGTAAAAGACACAGTGAGTGGGTACCAGAGGATTCACAGGATCTAGGGGAGGTCATGCAGCAGATTCAGTACCCTCCAGCCTTGCCTTAAAAGATTATGCGTTTGCTGTGCATCAGACAATTTATTTTTTTTAAGCTCTGATGATACTGTCAGCTACACAGATGACTGGTGAGTGGTCCATGAGACACTCCACTTCTTTTGAAAGCGTTAGGGATTCACAGACTGCTTGGCATGGCATGGCTCCTTCCTCACCTGAGAGCCCGCTGGAGACAGGCACAAGGCGTATCTGCTACTTCCCAAGGCCTCTGCCCAGTTTCAACCTGACGTATGAAGAGAGGCAGGGCACAGAACTGCTCCACCAGAGGAGTCACCGGGCTCAGTGCAGGGCTTCAACAGGCAGTAAACTATGGCTTGCACTGTGCAAGAAGTGAGAGCAGACACTGATGGCTTTAAAGATGAGGAATCTCTTAAAGCATAGGTTTGTTCACCAGCAGAAGAAGACAGGAGAGACTGGAGTCCACCATATTTCTGAGGTTATCAGCATTTAGAGAGGTAACACACCTCCTAGCCTTCCCAACAGCACCCTGACAGAGCACTATCCTTGCCCTCCTTTTCAGTAACATCTCTTCTCCTCTTTTCAAAGACTGTTCCCTGTTCCTTTGCAGTATTCCCCTGCTGAAACATACGCATAAGGTGGTGGGGCAGCAGATGAGAAGGCATGAAGTGCCCAGGGAGGATCTGGTGAACTCAGAAACACAAAACCCTCCTCAACAATGCTGGAGATGAGAGGTTTTGCATTAGAGCATTACTGTGGCAGGGAAAGCAGCTTCTCAGGATGCTCCTGTGGAAGTATGTTCGGGAGCAGGCGTGTCTGATTCTATTTCATCCTCTTCATGTTACGCTTGAAAAACAAGACAAACTACATTTCTTTTATGCTAAATCCTTAGGTTTTTATTTTTTCTTATATATATTTATTAAAAAAATGCCTCTTTGATCGGCAGCACCCATGACACTTCCACATCCAGCAACTCCTCAGAAGCCTCCCTCCCTCCACACAAGGCCACCGCTGCTGACAGCCAGCCGGGTTTGATCAGAGCCACTCAGAATCGGATTTTCATAAGACAGATGAGGAATCTTACTGCTGCTCTCTCTCATATCAGATGAGAAACTGAGGGGGAGGGGGGACAGGTCCGGAGGGAACAACACTACAATCAAGGGCTACGCAGTTCTCTCTCTGTCCCTCCACTGCTGCAATTTTCAAAGGAGTTTGCCTCAGGCGGTTTTAAATGATGGTGTCTCAATTCTGTAATCATCTTTCAAGAGCTTTTTCTTAAAGGGTATTTTAGGTAAACCTAGTCCGTCAACTACACTTATGGACTCAGCAATCACCGACCCAGTATGACTGTGTACCTAACACATCACAGAATTTAACGATGGAAGGTGCTTACCCAGACCATCATTTTCAGCCCCCAACATGCTGGGTGGGCTCCCTTGCAATTAAGGTGCCCACTGTCCCTTGGCCAATGGTCTGCTGCTTCAAATAGGACTTCAGACATACCCCTCAGGACATATTCCCTCCTCCCCACCGCCCACTATGGCTGTCAGGAGGGAGCACTCCTTTAACACCAGTGGCACTAGATCACACTGAAGGAGTTCAAACTGACCTGGACCAACAGCTCAGTAGAAACCACCAAGTTGGGCTGAGTCTGCCCTTCACTGACCTTGTGCGGAGACTTGTGGTAGCACATTAGAGAAACAGCCAAGGAGAGCAATATGCTGACAGAGCCACACACAAAATCACAGTGCAGAATCCTAGAAACTCAGCAATCACTGTCACTCTCTGCCCCAGCCCCCTTTCCTCAGCCCATTCATACCACTTCGAAAATACCCATTTCACTGATGATCAGAACTTTTAATCCATTTAGCTCTCCCCAAACCATTCCACCACTGCCTCCTGAGCCTATGAAGTACCCGCTGGCTATATCCCTCACTGTTCCTGCAAATCTTCTTCTCTTTTACCCTCATGCTCAGCCAATGCAACCGTCCTTGTAGCTCACGGCTCCTGGAATTCACCAGCACTTGGTGTGGTCCGTACACAGCAGCTCACCAGGGAAGGAACTGGGAAACTTCACCAGGAATGACAAAGCCAATAGTAACCCACACTGCGCTCTATTCTCATCTTTATTTGGAGCAATTTCATAACGTCTGTACTCACATGCAGCTCAAGAGGTGTTTGATATTTTAGGGATGCACATTCCAGGTGCTGGGTATCCTTTGAGGGCTGTCTTCCACCTGACAGACAAACATCACTCCCCAGAAGGATGTGGGGACCCTGGCATATGCCCACTTCCTCCTCTGTTGCGCACAGAGCCTGGACTCCCATTCTGTTCAAATGCAAAGGAGCTGCTGGCACGTGCCAGAAGGGCAAGAAGTCCTTTTAGAGGTTTGACATTGTATAGAGAGGTCTAATCGTCAGCTCTGCTTCCTTGAGGAGGCTTCCCAGCAGGCAGGAAGGGTTTTTTCCTTGAGGGCACAGATCTAGTGACTGTTTCCTGGCAGCTTTCCTCACCTGCAGGTCAGGTTTGGGTTGTCTGTGTAGCAGTCAGGCTTTCATTTCAATCAGCTGTCTCATTCACACACACTATCTGCTTTAAAATAACAAGCCGTTGTTCCCGCAGACAGAGCATCACACATCACACCCCAACCCTCCAAGAAAAGCCCTTTTCTAGTAGCTATGCATCCCGAGGGTTACAGAGGGAAGGGGGGAAGGGACTTCTGAAGATTGGGCCATAGTCTATGGGGAAGGATAGCTGGGAGACAGATGACAACGCTAGCTAACAAGCCCCCCGTTAGCATGCTGAGGAGAAAAATACAAGGGCAATGTAGTGAGGAAACAGGCATCTGGGGGAGCGCAACTCAGCTGTGCAGAACTGGTGGACAAGGAACAACAAAAAACCTTTTAGCCAAAAAGACAAAGCCATTTGCTGATTGGGGGGGAATGCCATTTGTAACCCCAACATAAAACAGCTCTTTGTAGCTGCCTGCCAGAAACACAAGCAGAGTAAAGCCAAATGAAATACCCAAGGAAAGTGAAAGCGGAGCCCCTACTGCCCTGCTGGAGAAATGAGCAAAGGAAGGGAAAAGCCCGTCAACGTGAACTTGGTTTTCTGTCTTCCGACCTCATGACAAAGAACAGTTTGCACTTGGGAGAAGCTCTTGGCTGCTACAGAAAAGGAAGCAGTGCTCTGCATACAGCACTTTTTAAATTCCACTGGTCGTTTCACATCTCCCATCTCATGCAGGTTCCCCATCATACAGAGCTCAGTCACTGCTGCCCATTTCCCCTGTTGACATGGACAGAAAATTGAGCAATTACCCTTAAACTTCTCTCTCTCAGATTGCCCAGATTGCTACATACACAACATTAAGCCCCCAATTGCCCCTGGCCAAAAGTGACTCAACTAGGCCTGTCCTTTAGGAATTAAACACTTCTGTGTTCCTTGTGAAGGTTTATTATTCTTCAAGCTGTGATGCATTAAATTCTGCTAAATCAGGTTTCCCACCATGCAGAGGAGCTGGGCCTTGCCATGACAACATTCAGCTGGACACAAACCCACCTAGGAAAGGTGCATTATCCATTTGCTGTGCCTGTGTACTAGAGTGTACCAGTGTGTGTAGAGAAGGATGGGCACCAAGCTCACACTGGGTGCTGTAGGAAATCCCAATATACATCAACTAGACACTCCAGAGCTATTTCTGAAGAGACACTGCACTTTTTCAAAATAGCCTTTCCAGCCTGCAGTTTTATGGGAGCAAACAGTGACTTTAGTCAGACCTAAGTCTTTGCTTTCCTAGAACTCCAAACCAGTTCCTCTTTTAAAAAGTGAGTCCTCTTGTGCTGGACTAGCCTCTATGAAGAACAAATAGAGAATTGAGAAAATGAATTCTGAGTATGATCTCAGCCGAGGTACTTTACTGCCAGTATTTCATTGGTTTGTATGGATGACTTGCACCTTCTGGGTGTTCCTGTGCAAGAATAAGGAACTCATGAAAATTCTAGATACTTCCATGTCCCTGTCTGGTCCACCCACTTACAGCCTCCCATATTTCTTCAGTCTTTCCACACAGCCTGAGAAGCAACTGTCCTTTTCTCTCAAACTCCCATGGAGATGAAGAATCAGATGCTATTTCACGCACAGAGTGAATGGCCAGGAGCAGTGAGAGACATCTACTTTTCTTTCTGAAACTACAAGGCGTATCGAGCCCAAAAGTCTTCACTTGGCTGTACAACCTTCCCTCTATTCTCCACAGACCAAACTGGGCTTTCTGCAGGCCCTACACTTTTTTTACACTTTCTCCAACAGACTCCAAATTCTGAGCCCCTGCGTGTTAGCGATGTATAAATAATCACAATTGAGCACATTTCAAATACACAAAAATACCTTTTAAAGGACATATAGTTTTGTCCTTCATTCTTCTAATGAAAAGGTTGGATGGGGGACAAACAATGTTAATGGAATGGTACAGCTCATCTTTCTAATAGGTTAAAAGAAGGCAATCCAAATGTATTGGTTGACAGCGGCAATCATTACGCAACTGTGCCTGTTCATATTAAGATGTACAAGCTAACACATTATGCAGCACAAAATAACCGTGACCCATCCTTGGGGATCCATACACCAATGTCTTGATTTTTTGTATGCTGAGAATCTGAGCTTTACTGTTACAGTTAAGGTCACACGCCCAAGTGCAGTTCTGTGCAAAGGGGAGGCTGATAGGGCTCAACCTATTTCACAGATGCAGTATGTTACTCCCGGCTTGCTACACTGGGCAGTTACTCTTATCTCTCTGCTTATTCAAACCCAGTAATTTTTCTCAGGTTCTGGTGTTTGCTCCTATTTCACTTTTCTTCACTGCAATTGCTAAGCCCACATGGAAAACTACTCTCCCAGCATAACTTGCCTAGTCTCCTAGAAATAAGACCACAAGCATGCAATGCACTGATCCATTTAGAGATTTTCCATATGCAAATTGGATCCACAACGCAGCGTATTTGACTGTACCAGAAACTGCCTTAGTAAGAACCGTAATTAGGTTAGTGTGATCTTTCTTCTAACACACAGACTTAATGCAAAAGTGAACTCCGGTTCGCAAACAATCCAAATTAAAACTGGTACCCATAGGTTATGCATAGATGTGAAGTATATCAGGACTTGCCATGTCTTCATGCCACATTCTGCATCAGTTCTGTATTTATTACCCAAGGTCTTGAAGCACTAAAAGTCACATGCTGCAAACACGTGGCAAGCATTTTTATGCCTGGTTAGCAAAGACAGTTATTATAACCTCAATATAAGGTTCAACAAAAAGGACAACATGTATGCAAACAGTCAAATAGCTGCTCAGAACAGATGATCAGCCTTGGTGACATACGCTGAAATTTAAGAAGCCCAAGAAACTTCCCAGAGGGAAAATTAAGCCTATTCTGAAGAGGCCAATGCTATAAAGGTGCCACTTCTGGCAGTCGTATGTTGCAATGCTTAATCTGTCTAGAAGACACAAATAAGTCTTCATTTAATCTCATTAGCCACACTGATGTCTGATCCTTCGTGACTCCTGGTAATTCTTCTGATGTTTGGTGATATTTTACAGAAGCTGTATAAAATTCTTAGCACTTGAAAACTGAGGTAGCTCCTAGAGACTTTAATGAATTTCTCTGCTCCCCACAGTTCTCTAGTGCTCATATCAAAATTCATAACGTGGATTTTTCCTGAGATTTCTCTGGGCTCCTCCAGTCTTAGAAGATCAGGTGATATACACTACGAAGAAAATTAGTAGTAGGTCACGAGTCCCATAGATTTCACAGCAGCTTGTACAGGGATGGAATGAGATTACCCACCAGTGCCTATGTTTTGCTTATGATCTATGATCTTGGGTTAGGGCAAGCAGATTTTTTAAACTAAGAATTCTCTCATGACAGAGACCCCAGGAGAGCAGTGCAAGCACTTGTCCTGACAGGAACAAGACAAGGACGTTACCATGAAACATAAGAGAGGCTTTAAGTAGAGAATACTATCACCTGAACTAGGGGACAACAGTGATTCCTTTCCCTGTTTTTTACATGTTATTGTTCTTTTAGCTCTCTTTTTGCCCCAGTCCACTATTCTCCATGTGGAAGTAATCACAGAGAAAAGCATGTCCTCAACACTTTCCTTCAGCACTTTCCTTTTTCCCAAAGGTGCTTTATCATTCTGTGTTCATGAAGAGCCAGAATTAGACTACAGGTTCACTTCCTCATCCTCCTTCCACCTCCTTTGCAGTCTCTCCCTAATTCAGCAGCTGCGAGACCCGTATTTGTTTACCCCCAGAATGGTTCATTTCCTTGCAATTTCTACAAGATGCCTCTGCTCATCTTGCTGGAGAACCCCTAGACATGCATGAAGGCACTCCTTGCAGTCAAGTAGATGATACCTTACCTCCTCCATCATCTGATGCCTCGAGGCTCTGCTGTCTGAGACGATGGCTGCAGCAGAACACAAAGAAGAAAAAATTTCAACTGCAAGCCCAGAAAAGTATCCTCCTGTGTCCCCTTCCTTCCCACAAGTCTCATGGCCTGTCAAGGGGAGAGTTCCCAGGTACACTTAGCCTGCAGACTGACCTTCTTCATACCTCTCCTTGGACTCAGCAGAAATCTCAGCTATGAGAGCTTAAGCAAGATGCCTTGCACCTTAGACAAACGCCTACGCTGCAGACAGTAGGGCCTGGGAGGAAAGCAGATGCTTTCTACTTTTCCTTCTTACTGTCATTTGGACGTGACAGAGCCATCATGTATTCCATACCCGGGGAACTATAGACTGATCAGCCCTGCCCCACCCCAGGACACATGACATGAATTCCTGCCAGGCTCTGCACCCTTTCTGAATTCCAGATCTTGGTGTACTGGTGATTAGAGTCTCACATCCCTTTTCCATGAGATCAGATGTAGAAGTTATGATAGAAGTCTCAGCAAGAATGGAGACTTACTCTTCTACTTCTTCTGCATGCTTTCTTCCTGACCTGCAAGACAAGGAAAGGCTTATGCTTAGAAAAGGCTAGAGAAAATTAAAACACTGCACCTTTCCCTATATCACTGTTATTGTGCAAAACAGTTGCCACACCAGGTCCAATATAACACATCATAACTTTAAAGAGTTCTGAACATTAAACTAGTGTATCAAAAAGTCGCTGAATGCATCAGACTGAAGCAGAAACATTTGGGTCCAAAAAGACAGCCATGCCGAGATACAGCAAGAGCCACATTCCCTGTTTTTTTCAGCTTCTCAGACACTTTTTTATCCCATCTGTCATCAGCTGCAGGTAAAGCTTGTCTTGCCTTAGTAGAGAGGTGGGCACATCAAGAAGTGAAGAAGATGCTATACATTGTCTGCCCACCCCTGAGAGAGCAGCAGGTCCTTTCTCCCCCTGGTAGTGAATAAAAATTATCTGGTTGCCTCTGTAGGCTCGGAGCCCCACCTGAGCTGCCTGAGTTCAGGTCAGACATGCTGTTGCTGCAGTAAAACAGAGCTGATCTGACTGAGTTAACCAGAGTTCATAATAATAACGTGGGGAGGAGGCACTGGCAAATGGCAGCTCCCTTGCTCTCCACCCCAGCAAGCCCAGAAGTAATTCAGTCCCGATTAGGGACGCTTGTTCAATATTCAAAATGTAAAACATGGAGGTTGCTGAACCAGCACTTTGAAAAGTTAATTAAATGCCAGGTTTCTTTTTAGCAGATACTCCATCACTCGCTGATTGCTTTGGCCATTTTGCAGAGTGAAGTTTCATCTCTATGCGTTGGGAATAAATATTCTCCTCTCCCTTCAAGTCAGGGTGCCATGACAAAGAATACACAGGGCTCTCCCCTACTACATGCACTGTCCCAGGACACGCCAAAATGTATGAGAAGTTGCTTCATTGCCTTGCACTGATCCTTTCAAAGCACTTCCATGAGATGGGACAGGACTTTCCTCATCTGCTCTCTGTTCTGGCCAGTTAATAGTCCTCACCTAGCACTCCTGTGAATAATCTATTCTTCTAAGAGCAAGGAGAAGGGCACAGAGGATGTGTAAGTATGAGGAGAAGAGAGTCCCTTGTCTCCATTGCTCTCCTTGGAGCTTGCAGTCTAAAGTTAAAGCTTACACTGAATTGGGGACCTGAGCCCCATAATATCCACTGCTATAATCAGCTCCACAGCTGTGTAGGTGTCATCTGCAACTGGGATTTCAGCTAGAACTGCAGAAGTGAAATGGAGCTGAAGAATTTAGGAAAGAGCTCTTCCTGTGAGAAGTAATTGTCCAGCTCCATCCTTCTCCCCAGCAGTAGTGCAAAGAAGTTTTTGTGAACCCTCTGATACTATTGAGAAAGAAAAGAATGGCTTCAGAGAGCCCACTACCAGCTCTCACTGGCGTTTAGAATCTGAGAGACAGAGATGGAAAGATGATGCAAGATTTATCCTGTTTTATCCCTCCCTTCTTCCTCCGCAGAACTGCTCCCCACAACCTGTCTTCAGAGCCTTGCCCGCACTGGGATGAAACATTGCAAACAACGGCTTTGCACAGCCTTGCAGTGAGATGATTTCCTGGAGGCTCAATCCAACCTCTTCTTAGTGTGATCCCATTACTCTTGGTAATTGTCCAGCCCAAAATAACACTGTTCCTCAGATTTCACACTCCTTACATCTTTGCTCATCTCCTATCCCCCGGCAGGAGTGAAACACTCCACACGTCTGCACTTCCCATGAGAAGGTCACTCCTTCTATCCCTGTAAGCAATTTCTGTTTCTTTCTCCTGAGTTCCTGTCATGACACATACCCAGGTGGCCCACAGGGAAGGCAGTCATATGTTGGTCCTAGAGGCAGACACTACTTCACTCATGTTTCAAGATTTAAAGCTTTTTCAACTTTTCCTTGTTATGTTAGGAAAGGACTTATTCAGGGCAATAAGCAAATACTTCATTATGAAATAGATGCACTATATTGGAAAAAATAGTAATCCCAAAGCCCAGGTGTTGGAACACTCTCCTGTCAAACAAGACCGTTCCCTCCTTTAACTAGGGCAAGCTAAAGCCCCACAGCAGAACACCTTAGTCTGTATGCCACAGGGTCTAAAAGTGGCAGTGGGTGACGACAGTAGAGAGCATTTAAATACCAGTGGCGCTAGAGCACAACCTAGAAATGACTGTTGTTCTGTTGAGGTGAGACATCTGTTTCCAGTCACCCATACCAGATAAGTTTGTTAATACATTTTTTTGCAATAGTATTATTTGATGAAACTGGCATTTCAAACCAGCCTATAAGTTCACAAGTGAAGAACTAACCCAGAAATACAGTATTAAACTTCCGGAGCACAGGAAGTAATTGCATGTTTCACACTCTCTGTGGCCTTAGTGATTGAGCTACCAGTTAAGATACCAACCAGCCTACTATTTCCTTTCTTTTCTTAAAATGCTTCCCTTCATTTTGCTTGATGTCAACTTACCTTTTCATTCCTTACTTCAGATTGGAAAAAAAAAAGAAAATTATCAAAAAACATTTTTGTCTTGTTCCTGACTAATCTTTTGCTTTTTCAGCCCAACTGCATTATCTAAACCTACCTGACAAAGTGACTCCGAGAGAAATTACAAGCTTTGCCTTGTGTCCTAAGGTTAAAAACCTTCAAGACAGCGAGGGAAGTCATTAACAGATCCTCAAAAGGTGCCCTACCTCCAATCCTGTCCATTCCATAAACTCAGCTGCAGGGTCAGTTACACATGAAGATACTGTTCCTGCAGAACCAGCCACCTGCTTGTCTCTTTGCTCTTCGGGTGCTACAGGAAGCCCCGCAGGCACTCTTTGTGAAGCTATCACACTGCTTTAAGCATCGTGGAGTACCCCTTCCTGAGAACTGGCTCAGCTTTATCAATGCCACTTGCAACACGTTGAGACCCACATTTCATCCTGCCGGAGTATCAGGCCTGGACATGCAGCATCCTCTTCACTCATCACATGGGCACAGCTTTCTAGTGGTGAGTGAAAGCGGACATGGAAGAAACCAGATTTTGAACTCAAGCCAGCATAGACACATTCCCTACTCTTATGTTCTCAGCAATAAGTGCGCTGCCCTGGTTGGTTTGTTCCAGCAACAGGCATAGCCCAGGGAAGGCAGCAACAAGTGCCTACAAAATTGTGTATGATGTATAGATACACTCACACAAGTAAAAGCAAATAAAACAATACAATCCTAGGGGCAGGGCTCAGAAATGCATTGTTTGCTGTGTTATACACCAGCCACCCCCAGGTTTTGTGAGACAGCAAAGCCTCTGTCTCTTTTGATAGAGTCCATTGCACCTGGAGGGCCAAAGAACATGGACCAACTCCATCAGCTAGACAGCTTCATTTAAACTTGCAAGGCTGTCTTGCATAACTAAAATGCCAGAATATTCCCTCTGGCTGCTGACCCCCTCTCTATTTCAGGGTGTTGAATAGCTGAAAAAATAGAGAAGACTCCTACAGACCCCATATAACTCCATATTATGTAACTCCTAGTACAGAATACCTGTTTCTCTTCTAGCTGTGCCCTGGGGTAGAGGATATAGATCTGAACTCACTCTTGAGTGTTGTCTTTGCTCAGTTCTGGCCAGCAGGA
>NW_009693345.1:31708-32067 GCF_000703405.1 Apaloderma vittatum
CCCTCCACATTAACGAGAGGGGGTTAAACCTCAAAACCGAGGCTCTCCCCACCACCACCCCTAACGTACAGCAGAACTGCCTTGGAGCTGCCTGCAACTTCTGAGATGAAGGGTGAAAGGCAGCTCTAATGTAGACATCATTTCTCTTAAACTGTTTCTTTCTCATTTAATGGACTACCACGGAGATCTAAATGGAGATAAAGTAGCAGGGCTCACAGAACAGCCAGGATGCTATCTTTATGCAGCATGACAATGTGCAGTGCTTAATTAGACACCGTTAACCTATTTTAGCAGGGGACATAACTGGGATGAATGGGGGGAAATGTCCTTGGAATCTCTTAATGTCCACAGCTCGAAGA
>NW_009693346.1:0-2081 GCF_000703405.1 Apaloderma vittatum
CATCTCCCTTTGCAGCTTCCTTTGCCTCTGCATGATGCGTGTATTTGTGACAGGTGTGAAGCCGTGGGTTTCCACGAGCGTGTTGGAGGTAAAAGCCCTTGCAGTATGTTTGCGAGGTGTGTGGGGGATCACCCACGGGAGCCCCTCGGTGTCCTCGCAGTCAGGGCCAGCACAGCTGGGTCCTCCTGCCCGTGTCCTGCCCCGCTGCCTCCTCTCCCTGTGCTGCTGCAGGAGATCTGCGGAGCGGTGGGAGAGCCACCGAGGGGTGGGACATCCGCCGAGGAGCGCTGCTGCCGCAGGTTGCTCCATGGAGAAAGATCTGGTTTGGTTTTGTTTCTGCGTTGGACTTCATTTACTTTTTCCACCCGCCCTGTCGGAGTGAGAGCAGCAAGGAAGCGGTAACAACTCAGCGTCCCGCTCGCGTTAGAAGTTTTGCAACCCTTCTTGCCCAAGTACCGCTTCCCGAAGGAACGCTGGCACCCGGCTCCTCGGGGCCCGCCGGTTTTGGCCGTGCTGCTTCGCTTTTGTGGACCCTTTCTGCATGTGGAAAGGGGACCCTTCTCACCGGTGGATCGTGCAGCTACTGGTGAGCGCTGGTGAGCTGGGCACTAACCCGTGACACACGGGGCTCAGGCTGTTGTCTCCACCACCTCTCCAGCTCCTCTCGCACCCGTGCTGGGGTGCCCATCGCGCTCCCGCAGGCAGGAGAACCGGCAGGCAAGGACGGGATGGGGCCGGTCGTGTTTTCACCTGGAATAGTCCCTTTGCTCCCCTTTCGTTCACGTTGTTTGGTGAAAGGGCTGAAGGGTGACTGTGTAGTGGCACAGAGCCCTTGAGCTTCAACTTCTAAAACCAGGGTGAAAGAAAGGAAGGAGGGGAGCAGAAGGGGGAGCTGAGACAGAGTTCAAAGAAAATGAAGCGGTATTAAAAAATTCTGCAAGAGAGGCAGATTTTGAAGTGTTGCTGTAGGATCCCACAAGTCAGAAAATGAAAATGAAATACGGAAAAAATAACCCAGGCGTTTGAGCGCCTTGCAGTGCGAGGGGCTTCCCTTGTTTTAAGGGATTAATTAAGTTTGCAGTTTGCAGTGAGGATAACCAGTTCTCTGACAGATTATTTGGAAAGTGTGCAACTATTTAATATTTGCCACCAGAGTTATTTTTAAAAGCCGCTTTGTTGCCAGCCCTCCCCAGAGACTCAGACTTGAAGGGTGTTTTGTTGGGAAGTGCTTTTCCAGAGCAGAGGGGATCCCTTGTTTTAAGGGATTAATTAAGTTTGCAGTTTGCAGTGAGGATAACCAGTTCTCTGACAGATTATTTGGAAAGTGTGCAACTATTTAATATTTGCCACCAGAGTTATTTTTAAAAGCCGCTTTGTTGCCAGCCCTCCCCAGAGACTCAGACTTGAAGGGTGTTTTGTTGGGAAGTGCTTTTCCAGAGCAGAGGGGATCAGCTGGAGGACTTAGCTCTTTCTTTTCATGCCATCTATTTATTTTCTTCCCTCCCCCTTGCTGGTTTTACAGCTTTTGTTTGCTGTTGTTTAGCTTTCCAGGATGAGTTTACTCGACCTCAGCTGATGGGAGGGGGGATTCGCATCCCGGAGCTTTGCTCCGGTGCGGGAGCTGGGGCACCCGTGCTGGTTCTGACCGAGGGGCTTTGTGGAAGGGGGTCGGAATTGGGGGAGCAGAGGTGTGAGTGGGGCGGGACGCAGCCAGCCGAGCCTTCTCTCAGCGTGTGTCCTGTGGGCCAGCAAGGCGTTGCACGCTGGCTTCCCTCTCCTCCTCTTTCTGCTCCGTGCGGGTGACGCGTTTCGCTCCAGGTCCGCTTTCCCCGAGCTGCTTTCTCCATTTCAAGGATCCTTTAATCCTTCATGATCTTACCCGGGCCGTAACAATCCCCTGCCTTGTTCTCGCTGCCGGGCGGGGGGTGACGTCAGCCGGCTGGTAAAGGTTAGTGCAGAAACTTGTCCTTTTTCAGGCGGTAACACGCTCTTTTCTTTCCGTCCGTGCTCTCCACAAGAATGCCGCTCTGTTGGCAGCTCGCTGCTCCCGCTCGCCCTGCTCCTCGGCGCTGCCCGCCTGC
>NW_009693346.1:2110-3782 GCF_000703405.1 Apaloderma vittatum
GACGCCAAAGAGAAGGGTCACAATCACCAGCGTTCTCTGCGGTTTGTTCCCTTTCCCGTTTGGACCAAGCCTTTTTTTGCCCTTTCGTTGGTTTTCCCTTGCAGATATTTCTGTTTACGGTGGAGCCTGCGCACCTTTTGCACTCCTCATCTCCCTTCTCTTCTTTTCTCTGATGGAACCAGAGAACAGGCAGGGTCCCAGAGGCTTTTAAATTTCATTTCTGGAGCAAGGGAGGTTCCCCACGGGCATGTTACAAAAAGGATTAATGAAGAGATGCTCAAATGCTCCGTGGCCGGCTCCCCCCTTTTGCCGGGAAAAGTGGGTGCGGAAGGTGGTGAATCACAGGCTGGTCCCCAGTTGGGACTGGTGGGCACTGGGAGCCTGCAGCAGCGGGATGGGGATGCTTGTGCTAGATTTTAGTACCTTACTCCTGATTTTAAAGCATGCCCAGTACCACACATGCGGTTCTTAATCCCTTACCCGCTCTCAGGTGAGAGTTCTCAGTCCCAAGGGGAAATATCCTCATCTGATGGCTCAAACAGGGGGAAGGGTCTCCTGCAGTCCGGCTGTATTTTTGAAAAAACTTGTCCAAATTCTACTCAAAATCTTAGTTTTTATCCTGTAAGGATGAGATGGGGAGGGCAGAGGTATGCCTGAGGAAATTGGGGTGTCTGGACTGTTTGTCTTTGGTGGCGTGATGAGATTTCCCCTTATCTTTTTGTGGGTGCCCCCTACTACTTCTGCTAATTTTGTGGTATCTAGAGTCACAGAATCAGGGAGTGTTCGGGGTTGGAAGGGACCTCTAGAGCTGGTCTAGCACACAAACGATTTACTCAGATAGATTAACACATCTCAAGAATACGTAGTGGTTGAAATGAGGCGCAGGGCAAAATGTGTGTTATTTGGGTTTGGGTTCCATTCAGGGTCTGCTCCTTTGTCCCCTGTTTCGTTTTGGATAACTCGGGGCTGGGCCATTTTTCCCAGCCCCTGCTGTGGGTCATCACAGGCAAGGGTCTGTCAGGGCAAGAGCTGATTTAACACGTCCCTGCATCTCGCCTCTGCTCACCCAAACCCGTTCTGCGTTCCGGAGCAGCCCCTGGCGCAGGCGTGCCCGCGGTCGCATGTCTCCTGCCCAGGACAAGGCACTGCTGGTACTGCCCTCGGCGTGCAGGATCTCTCCTCTGGGCACTGGAAAAACACTCTCCTGTGACTTTCACCCAGGGGTGGCTGAAGAACAGGGACCACGGTGTTTACCCTGGCGGCCGCAGGGCAGGAGGGAAGGTGGGACGGGGTGTGGAGAGCAGGGGACGGCTCCCAGCCCTCGCCGTGGTCGCGCCGATGCTGAATCTTGCCCCGTCACCCACGGTCCCTGCCCGACTGTGTGTGCCCTGCACCCACGCCACTCCCAGTGAGTGCTGAGAATGTGTTTTTGTGAGAGGCAGGACCAAATGCTTCACTGGAATCAAAATATTTTCCGTCTCAGGCGTTCCCTTCACCTGCCCGTTGTGTAACGCGATCGCACGGAGAGAGCAGGTTTGTCTGGCGCCAGGGATGGGGACGGCACCGCTGCCCTGGGCAACCCCTGCCAGTGCCCGAGAGCCCTTTCAGCAGAGAAATTCTTCCTAAAACCCAACCTGAACCTGCCCTGGAGCAACCGGAGGCAGCTGCATCT
>NW_009693346.1:3927-4191 GCF_000703405.1 Apaloderma vittatum
CAGGGTGGTGTCCCTGGGAGCCTTCTGCCCCCTCCGCTGTTCCTGCAGGCCCTGCTCCAGCTTCTGCTCCCCAGCACGGCTCTGCCCCTGGTTGTCCCTCGCAGAGCTGGAAGGAGCCGCGCAGGCCCTGGCGTGGGGCCTCAGCCCTCTTGGCTCGTTTTTCTTCCTTTTGCCTGTTTAAAAACAAATTTATTTCCATGTTGCCCTAGTCACCCCTCCTTGCCGGCTGCGTGTCGTGGGCGGGTGGAGAGCGGGGAGCGGCTG
>NW_009693347.1:0-9869 GCF_000703405.1 Apaloderma vittatum
AAAGATGTTGAATAGGACTGGGCCCGGTACTAATCCCTGGAGGACACCACTGGTCACGAGACACCAAGTGGATGCAGCACCATTCACCACCACTCTCTGGGCTCAGTCATCCAACCAGTTTTTAACCCAGTGAAGGGTGCACCTGTCCACGCTGTGTTTCCAGGAGGATGCTGTGGGAGACTGTGTCAAAGGTTTTTCTGAAATCGAGGTAGACCACATCCACAGCCTTCCCCTCATCCACTAGGCAGGTCACCCAGTCATAGAAGGAGATGAGATTGGTCAGGCAGGACCTTCCTTTCCTATACTCATGTTGACTGGGCCTGATCCCCTGGTTGTCTTCTGCATGCCACTTGATGACACTCGGGATGATCTGGTCCATAACCTTGCCAGGCACCAAGGTCAGGCTGACAGGCCTGTAGTTCCCTGGATCCTCCTTCTGGCCCTTCTTATAGATGGGCATCACGCTAGCCAACCTCCAGCCACCTGAGACCTCCGCAGTTAGCCAGGATCAGTGATAAATGATAGAGAGCGGCTTAGCCAGTTCTGCCAGCTCCCTCAGCACCCTAGGTTGAATCCCATCAGGACTCACAGGCTTGTTGGGATCTGAGTGGCACAGCAGGTCACTAACTGCTTCCTCCTGGATTACAGGAGGGGTATTCTGCTCCCCATCCCTGTCTCCCAACTCAGGAGCCTAGCTGCCCTGAGGATAGTCAGTCTTCTTGTTAAAGACTGAGGCAAAGAAGGTGTTAAGTACATCAGCCTTTTCCTTGTCTTCTGTTACTAGGTTCTCCCCCTCATCCAAGAGGGAATGGAGATTTTCCCTGACCCTCTTTTTGTTATTAATGTATTTATGAAAGCACTTTTTATTATCCTTAACAGAGATGGCCAGATTAAGTTCTAATTGAGCTTTTGCATCTCTAATTCTCTTTCTACATGACCTTACAATATCCTTAAATACTTCCTGATTCACCTGCCCTTTTTCCAAAGTTGATACACTTTTTTTTTTTTTCCCCTGAGTTCTTTCAAAAGCTCCCCGCTCAACCAGGCTGGTCTTCTTCCCTGCCAGCTCATTCATTCAACACATAGGGACAGCCTTCTCCTGCACCTTCATAATTTCGTTCTTAAAGTAAGCCCAGCCTTCCTGGGCCCCTTTGTTTTTGAGGGCTACTTCCCAGGGGACTCTCTGAACCAGCATCCTCAATAGACCAAAGTCAGCCCTCTGGAAGTCCAAGGTAGAGATTTTACTGATAACCCTCCTAACTTGACCGCATTTCACTGATAGCCAGAAGTGTAGCTTGAGAGACCTACAGCATCTGGAGTCACTGAGCAAGGAGAAAAGTCAATTAAGTAGGTATTCGCTGACATAGGTGAAATGGATAAAATTCTTGCTTTAGTTCCTCATGTGAAACAAACAAAAAGGAATATTTTTCACTACAGGATGTCAGAGACATTTTTTGTGGTCCCCAAATATGTTACCTGAACGTGATGTATCAGCCAGCTTCCACCACAAGGCTTTAGAAAAACTGAGTCCTTGTTGGCATGTGTTCATGCCCTTTCTGGGAAACACCCCATCCTTTGACTATCATTCAGCCTGTATTTCACATCTCACCCCCCTCCCAGGAAAACAACAAGAAGGCTGGTGGTGTAAAGACACTTAGGTCTGCAGAGGTGATATTTGGATATGGATAAGAACAAATTAATAACAAGATGGGTGGCTTGGAGCAACTTTGGAAAAAGCAGAAGTTTCCAGCTGAACAAGAAAAATTGTGTATTTCTTATGATGGGAATGATGTGCCTGAAAGAGAAGTTAGCACAGCCATGTAGGCAAGAAAAAAGGTGTTCAAAAGGTTACATCAAAGATATTCAGGAACTGAAAAATCAAAAGAGAAGAGCCAAAGGTGTTTCACGCTGGCATCAGAAGGCCAGTGGCGTCAAGGAAGCTGATGAAGCTTGTCAAGTACCTAGAGATAAGTAACAGAAATAGTAGGGTTACCGTTAGTAAAATAGTAAAATTACCACAAATTAAGTATGAACAGAAATATGGGTCTACATGAAACCACAAGGAGAAAAAACAGAGCAGGGTTTCAAAGGCTAGTGTGTATTGAGCATCAAGAGTATGACTGACAGCAATCAAACTTTGAGGAAGATGCTGTTTATGTCAGGCCCGGACTTCAACAGGTCCCCAGCACAGGTGTCTTCTCAGCACATATTGATTCTGATAAACAAAAGGATAGTAGCTAGGTTTCAGCACATTGAATGTGCCGTTGTTCTTGTGTTATCCAAAGGAAATTCAGGCAAATAACCATGAGATGGCCAAAATGAGAGATCAGAGGTGTTGAGTGCCAGACGTGCCCAGGGTTTATGGAGGCTGAAGTGAACAAGACTCTGAAGCAAAAATCAATCCCATAAATACTGCTGACTCTGAAAAGGTATGGAGGACCCGTTCCAGCAGCAGTTATTGTCAACAATCAAGAGGATTCTATATGCATGGATGCAATATACCTGATGTGTAGGTATCTGTACTCTTCAGTCTGTTGGATTGGCTACTTAAATACTTGATGTAGAAAGACACAGACTCAGATTCAGGAGGATGCTCAGCCCTGTTACGGTTTAGGGCGGTTCCACAACAGTGGAGGTTGTTACATGGTCAATAGGAAATTGAAGAACATGGGAAAATCCTGGCAAAACCACTGGGAATCAGCAGTGTTGGACCAGCTAATCCAGAGGCTAACTAAATATTTCTTCTACTTGTAGGTATGTATTCAAAGTTCTGTGCTGTAGGGATGTCAAGCAGGGATCTTGTTATATGGTGAACTGTATGTATCAGTAACTGACTTTTGGGACAAGCAAGCGAGAGCAGCCATGGTGCAGCACATGTGAAGACTCATGTCACACTGTGCCACTCACTCCAGGAATAGATGGTGGTCATCTCCTTGCTTCTGAGTACTTACTGAAGGATGCAACCTTTTACTCGCACTCAGTAATTAGAGAGAGTTTCTGCTTTCATAACGCAGCCGCCAGCAATAAAGCAGAGGCCAACCCACAGCTATGGATCAAAACAGCCTGGGATGTTCAATTGCTTGAAAGCTGGCTCCTAGTTTGGTGGATGGATATAATACCGCCTTAACAAGCTGGCTGACTACACATAGGCAGACACAGCTCTTCTCAGCTCCCTTTCTCTGCTTCAGATGTCACTGCTAGAAACGGTGATTAGATCCCCATGTGACAAACAGTAAGAGCCAGTTCTTGTTCCTCCAGGGCCATGCATCGGAGCAGCTCAGTCACCTTATGGGACTGAGGAAGCACCTATGTTAGCCAAGGGTTTATATACCTCTCATGAAGGGATGAAGCTAGGTGCGACTGGTCAGCCTCAGAGGCAGGGTGGGACTGAGCAGGCTGTAAATTCTCTGACCGTGTGGGTCAGGTCCTTATACTGCTGACAGAGCGTTTGCAGTCTAAACACGTAAAGGGTGGAAAAGGGAAGCATATGTTGTCTCCCAGGAGGATGTGAGACATGGAGAAATACCAGACTGGCTGTGAGATGCAGAGATTCAGAGAAATTACTTTGCTGGTGTCAGTCAAGCCAGAAGCTGCAAGTCTTAGAGAAACTGAAGGAGTCACCATGCAAAGTAAGTAGGAGCCAATATGGTGTGGACAGTTCTTGGAGTGCGACAGTGGTATAACTTTCATTTGACAGAAATTCCCCTGCTGGAGATGCTTTTGTTTTGAATGCAATTATCTTTTACAAGGTTTTTTCCAATCCACCTAATCATCTTTATCTTAATGTGCTTCTCCTTTCTACATTGTCACGTAAAATCCATTTCCTTTCAATTTGCTTCAGTTCTATCTGCATCCAGATTACTGCTACTTGGACGCACAGTAATTAAATGCGGTTTGTCTGAGTAGAAAAGCAATGAATGCTATTGTGGCTTGTTTATGCTAGCAAGCAAGGCAGGTTTCGCTGTGCCATCCCACCAGCATGGCTTAACCCTACCCTAGAGAGACTGTGTTTTAGGCCATATGCAGGCTTTACCGTGCTTTTAGTCCTTGGGCTGTCTTCTGAGGTTGCTGATGAATGCCCCTTAGGTTTCAGATTCTGAGATGTCGAAATAACTCACCCCACTAAGATCTGCCTCAGTAGCTCATACTGCGCTGGCTCTCACCCAAACCTCAATTTTTGATTGAAGTATTTAAGAATCTACTGACCCCACCTGCGTGGTTAAAAAGGCTACAAGGGGATTCTACCCTTTGCCTACAATGCAGCCTTGTGCTTGAATCCCTGACTGGTCTTGACCCTGGCCTTGGCTCCTTATAACATCATGTATTCTGGGAGCTTTTAAGTCTGTACTCTGAATCCTGTTTCATATAATACTTTCACCTTTTGGATGCTACTGGGAAGCAAGTTGTTTGGTGGCAAGAGTTCTGGGTGTCTGGAAATGATACAGAGGAGGTATTATGAGTGTCTATAGGTCAAGCATGCCCTGTAAACCCTCCCTGGAGAGCTGCTTTAAGAGTGATTCAAGAAAAGGTCAAGTGAAGTAAATACACCTTTACAGGATAAGGTTCAAATCTTGAATGCTGTTACAGGCGGAATGGAATAGGGAAGTCTTGTGCTGATTTACTTTATACGTTGTCTGAAGATACTTCACGGGTCAAGAAATCTGGTAGGTCTTCTTAAGAAATCCTTTGGCATTGTTGAGCTTTGTGTGTGGAGCAGCAGACTGGGAGAGCCAGGGGGCATGCTATACGGGGATTTTTAAAGATGTTGTCTTTGAAAGCCATGCTTTCTCTGATACAGGCTGAACTAGAGAGTGAAGACTTTGAGATAGTCATATGGCTATGTATAGGAAAGTGACTTTTGCCTTTAAAGATCATTTCTGAATCCCTGGATCCTTTTTATGTTCTGTTTCCCTAAAAGAAATCAGAGATGAGTGTCCCCAAATGACTTCTAGTGACTCCACACCTTGATGAGCAACAAGCTCCGGCTCATACTGGAGACGGCCACTCCCCACAAAGTTTAGGCTGGTCTGTTTATACTGGGGTTGTCTTAATAACTACATATGGTGTCTGAGACTGCTTGTCTGTCTGAGAAATCTTCGAATACCTAGAAAGCCCAAACTGGATGACTTGAGAAGATGATCAACCACTCCTCCCATAGTTCATGTACTTCATTCTCACTCTTCGTTATGTCACAATTTTAACCTCCCCTTACTTTTCCTCTTCCTTGTTTCATTCTCCTTTCTGCAGCTTGAATCTAAAGTATATGAAATTTTGCTAGGTTTTGATGACCAGGATGGATGAATATAAATTCTCAAGTCTCTCATTGGTCCTTTCCTCTTTTAAACACTTTACCAGATGAATTTTATTTAAGATCTCCTGCTTAGGGCAATTGCTTAGGGCAATTCAGGCAAGGTAAGAACTTGTGACCTGGACTAACAGGACTTACCTATTCAGAAGGTAGTCCTGTCCAAGTAAGGACTGAAAAAAAGTGTCAGGACAAGATGACTGGGACCAAACGCAAGGCAGAACCCCATCCTAAATTTGGTCATCTTACTGTACCATGATTATCTCCAGGATCCTTCTTAGGATTGTTACTCTGGTGACAATCATAAGTAACTCCATTGAGACCAGTGAAGCTGCTGCAGGTTTACCTTGTGTGTCTGACATCAAACTCTAGCCCTTTGGCTTTCAGGGAAAACACATTATTTTTGCTTATTGCCCCAGGGAACAAGTCCTCCTCCCTCCCTATCTAAAAGATTATATTTTTCTTGTCACGCTGGCTCACTGGGGACATCACCATACAGAGAGCTTTTGTGTTTGAGTCCAAAGAGACTGAGGCTTGAAAAAAGTTGGCACCTGTTAAAGATCCATTTCCTTCAGGTCGTGAAGACGTATGTAAGACCAGTCACACTAAGCCACACTGAAGAACCACCTAGCCCAGCATCACAGTTAAAATGAGGGACAAAACCACATGCCTGAGGAATGTACAATAGTGGGGGTATATATGATACTTCCTGCTAGAAGTCTGCTGGCTTTCAGTCATTCATGATTTGAGGAGAACCTGAGTTGGAAGCAATTTCTACATGTTTAAAAATCCTCAGCATATTTCTCTTCTGTGAGCTTCTGTCCTTAAACTTCTGTAACATTTTTGCTTTGACAACATCCTGAGGAAGGAGCTCTACAGCTTTACTGCACATGGTGTGACAAGACACCTCCTTTTGTTTGTTTTGAACCTGGCATCTGACAGTTTGATTTGATGCCTCCTGCTATCAAATTATAATGGAAGAACAGGGAACAACTGATCCCTTTCCACCATCTCCTCCTTAACTGGGATACAATGACTGTCTGTAGAATCACCACTGACTTGGTCTTTTTCACTTAATCTTTTCTTGTACAGGGGCTACTCCATGCTTTGGTTTATCCTTGTTGCCATTATCAGATGCTTTTGGACTTCTACTGTATTCTTACTGAAAGACTGGAGGACCAGAGCTGCACATGTTGTTCAGGGTGCACACTTACTTGGGTTTTCTGTAATAGCATAATGATTATCTCTGTCTTGTTCTCTACCTGTTCAGTTTTCTCTAAAATGATAATAATATATAACATTTCATTTTTCCATGCCACCAAGAACCAAGCTGATGTTATCGTGAAACAATACATCATAACTGCAAGATCTTGCTTCTATGGTTGGCTCAGGACCTATCAGCTATATGTGAAGTTAGAAATGTTCTTTCCTGCTTGCATCACCTTATCACTTTATTTAGATTGAATTTATTGTGCTATTTTATCAGTCTTGCACAGACCTTCTGCAATTTTTCATGGTCAGTCCTTGTCTTTATTATCCGTGATAACAAAAGTCCAATATAGGCTTGTGACTCAATCCTGTAGGGGTCATTGCTGGGAAAGTCTTGAAGCCTGTCTTAAGTCTTGAAATTGGCAGAAGACCCTTGATGCTGGGAATACTGAGAGTGAGATCTGGGAAGTTGTCTCTGAATGTTGTGTCTGCATACAGCCAAATTCTGCTCTCTTCTGCACTGCTCTGCATTTCTTTTCATTCTTTCTTTGTGTTTATCATGTCTGTGAGCTCTGGCCCTGCGGTTTGCAAATCTTTCAGCCACTTCCAAGACAGAGCACTTCTCTGGAGGATGGATGATATATGACAAACCCCTTGTCTTTTGGTCCTTGAAAAAAATGTTGCTGTGCCAGTCCACCCCTCTGGTCACAGTTAAAGTTGTGATGATCTTTCCTCAGTAGTCTTGAATGTCTCACTAGTGACTCCTTCCAGTTCCCTCCCTGCCTGGTGTCTGTCTGTCTGTTCCTTGCCCTGAACTTGCTTCTCACTCCTCCCCCCAAGCAAGATGCTACTTCTGGCTTGCTGGAGCATCTTTACCCCATTCACCCATTCCAGCACCTCTACCCAGCTGCTCATATCCTTCTCATTCCTCACGTTTTCTGCTGCCATCTTTCCCCATGTTTGCTGCCTGCCTTGTCTCATGTTTTTTTTTTTCTCATTGGTCCATTGGCATTCGCCCGGGGTTCACATGTACACCCTACCACTTCCATGCACGGTTCTTCATGTTATGCCCAGTCTCTGACTGCAGTGTCCTCTCCACCTACGTGACCTGTCTTCTGTCATTCTCCCTTTCCCCCTGCACTGCTTTTGCTTTGATTTAACACTTCTAATGATGCCTTTCTTCATCCCTTCTCCCAGGTCTCCTCCAAATTCTCCCCAGAGCAGCTTTGTCTTCTCTGATCATCTTCACATTTCAGTAAAGAACAGCAGAACAACTGTCACCTGTTGCTTTCCAAGTGACTTTCTGCCCTGGCACTTTGAGAGCTATCACTGCACACATAATTATGTGTGTATAGGAAAGCTTGGGAGGAAAAAGCACCAAAAGCAGGGAGAGGGGATTGTATTAAATTGCTAAGAATGCCTGAAGCAGCCAGTTGGGTGTGAGAACAGTGTAACTTCTGTAACATCACCTGCTCTCTCAGGCCGATGGGGTAAAAGTCTGAACAGATTAGAGAGGAGAAGAGAGAGCAGTGCTGTCACACTGCACCTGAGCTGGAGCACCAAAGAAGCTCCCTGCCAGAGCAAGGACTGACAGTGATGGTGTTGGAGCGGGACCTCTGCGCAGTCATGCAGCCCACAGGGACCTCGAAGGGCAGGGTGGCTGTGGGGAGACCAGGAGGAGCGGCTGGAGGGGAAGAGAGGAGGTGGTTGCAGAACTGGGCTGCGAGAACCAGGTGGAGAGCGGTGATGGGCAGAGGAACCTGTTCTAGAGGGACAGAGGAGGGAGCATGAAAGCTCATAGCAGGGAGCAGAGAAAAAAGCAGTGTTAGCCAGCCCAACTTTATGCTTGCGCTTGTGCGTCTGAAAGTGGACAGGGTCTGAGCTCTCTTTCATTTTAAGCCTGAGTTCTTCCAGCCCAGTGACTCGATTTATTTCTGTCTCTGCTCGTGACATTTCTCTTTCAGGTGGCTGCTGACTGGTTTTGGGTGGGGCTGTGGGCTGGGGTGACTCATGTTTTCAAGCTCTTATCGGCATCAGTATGATGTTCTGCTTTTCTTTTCTGTCATACGGCATCCCGCTCCCCTCCCTTTCTTCCCCTCCCTCCACCGGCTCCCAGAGGAGGCGACAGACGGTCCTGTAATTTGGTTCCATTCGCTCGACTGGAGCAACACCTGCCCCCCTCTCTGGGGACAGGAGGGTCTCATCCCAAACCGTGCAAGGAGCCAAAGACAAATCTGAAGCCCACATGCAAATACAGCCCAGGATAAAACAACAAGGCCATTCTAGGCAGAAAAGGCAAAATCCGTTCACCAGGGGAAGAGGCAAGAAAAACAAAATCGCCTCTGAAGAAATAAAGAAGTACCAGGAGATTGCCTTTTCCTTTTGGGGACGCTGCTATTGTGGTTATTGATCTGTCCCACCCTGGAGAATAAACTGAGGGTACTGAAAAATAATGGCTGGTATTAGAACACATTTATTCATCCTAAAAGGACTGGGTTAATTGGGTTACAGGATGACTAGATGAGTAGATATGTGAATAGATAGATAGAATGTCACTGGTATTTCTTCATGGCTATGTAATGGAAAAGACCCATTTCTTTGTTGAATTTCATGTACAGCATCCTCTTCAGCTCCCCATCCCCCCCAACTCTCTAATACACACACACACACACTTTTTGCTAGAAATACAGCCAAGATATCAAATGACATCCAAGACCCTCAGAGTTTCTCTGCTGTAAGTATCAGTGGTAATATCCTACCTGGCTCATGCACTTTCTAACACAAAGCAAGACACTACTTTGTGGCTGGTGAGCAGTGTGTTCCTCAATGCACACGCACCATGCACTCTGCCTATGAGTGATGGTCTATGTCTAGAAATCCTTCCTTTTGTATACACATAAATGCAAGTCTATATTTTGGAATATTTTGTGCTCTAGGTGCCTTAATCTCTTTGGAAAGTATATGATACTCATAGAAACAGTTCCCCTTTAGCTGTACGGTCCCGTGGAAATCGTGTGTTTATTTGCAGGAGTCACTTTTGGCTGGCTGTACCATTTGCTGTACCAGGGTCAGGATCTGTTTCCAGGGTTCAGAAGAATGCACTAGATGCCCTGTTTCCTAGTGACAGAGTTGTGAATGTGTATTGCGCCCCATGTTCATGTAAGTCCATATAGATCTGTAAATGTGTCTTGATAACAGCTAATCACCTTACATTAAGGGTGCACTGGGTCCCCCTTGTATTGGGGTGTCCTAGATCTATCCACTGGAAGTACTTCCCTTCTGTGAGAGCTGGAGGTTCCCCTGCAATGTTTTATATATTTATATATATTTATATCTGTTTTTATATATATATTAT
>NW_009693348.1:0-1118 GCF_000703405.1 Apaloderma vittatum
TGATTTATAATCCTGTTTTCCTCTTAAAATAAAAGCCTCTGTCTTATTCCCAAACGCCAGAGCCAAAGCGAAACTATGAGGAAGTGCCCTGTTCGCAGAACACGCTGTGAAACGCGCAAAGGAACCGGAGCGAAAGCAGGCGTTTTGCACGTTTTTTAGCTTCAGTTGTAGCTGGGACTTGGAAACGCAGAAGGAAATCTTTTCCTCCCCGCGGGGGCAGGGGGAGGTTGTGTGTGCATCGAGCTGTTGGCGTCCCTCTGGAGCAGGGCCACCTGCTTGCCAAGGCACAGCAACCTCTGCGGGTCCCTGCTTTGTCCCTGAGGGGTGTCACGTCCCTTGGAGGTCCCGGGAACGTGGGTTGGAGCAGCGTGTCCCCCAAACGGGGCAGGCCAGGCGGGGAGGGCAGCTGATGGCAGGAAATACCTGCTGCTCCAGCAGCTTCCTCGGCCAAAGCGAACAAGAGGGAGAGTGTTCAGAGGGTGGCCACGGCCGCGTGCGGCAGGAGGAGCCTGCAAGGGACACACGGGCCATTGTTCCTTGGCGGAAATTCGGACAGACCCGTTGTGTGCCGCCCTCCCAGCGCTGCCAGGGAATGATCTCGGGCTGCGAGCAGGACCCAGGAGCTGCCAAATGGGAGTTTGTCAAACCCCACGTCGGTTGGTGGAGCCACTGGTGGCGGTGGTGGGACAGCCCCGGTGGGACAACCTGCTTGAGGGGGCTCTCCTGCTCCTCACAGCTGGAGCATGGCACGTGCCTGAGGACTTTTAGCCTTTCCAGAGCTCTTAGTGGTATATCCCATGGTCCTGCTGTCTGTCCATCCACGCTCTCACCAGCGCCCTGCAGCAGCCTCGCCATCACCTGGAAAGACATTTAATACGATCTGGTTTTGATCTGTGCCTTGCCATTTCTGTAAGCGCTCCCTGGTGTTTTCCTTTCGCTTGTACAGTGCCTTTTCCCACCAACGCTCCCTCATTTCTTTAAAAAAGGATGAAAAGACTTGCAGAATGTGCCCAGCCTTGCAAAACCCTAATTACCCTCCGCACGTCCTAGCAAACGGGCTTCCCTTGGAGCAGCGCTGCTGTCAGCAGGGACGGGTTGCAGGCTCTTTCCTAAGCAGC
>NW_009693348.1:1155-3261 GCF_000703405.1 Apaloderma vittatum
AGCAAAGAGAGGTTTGGCTTTCTGCTCCCACCCAAGCTCCCAACTGTCTCCACAATCCTTTCCCCCTAGCACCCGTCCCCGCTCTGGCTTCCAGATCTGAAGATGTTCTTTTGGGAAGGAGGCTGCAAAAAGGGGGAGAGAAGGGAATGTGCTGCTCTCCTTCCCGGTCTCGGCATTTTGCCCTTTCTCAGGAACCAGCCAGATTGTTTCCATTAGGAGAAGCTGAAGATCCAAGTATTTGTCAATGGCCGGGAGAAGATTTGCTGATCATCACTGCCTTTCCCTAGAATAATGTGAGCGAGGTGCTTGGCGTGTAACCATCCTTTTATGGTAAAATTAGGGATAAGCACTCAGTGGATTTGCATTTGAAGTTGATTGATATGTGGCATTAATGCACGCATAGATAATTTTGTATTTTGAGATTGCTGAGCAAGGAACAATTTTTATTTTGGGTCAAAGGTAAGGGTGTTGTGTTGAGATGAAATATGCAGGGGTTTTGATCTGTGTCACAGGCGATGCATTTCTCTTTGCTGGGTAAGGTGATGGCAGGTCTGCATTAGCCATTCCTGCCCTTGCTTTTAAGTGCTTTGGGTCTGTGCCCGGTGCAAGGAGTAATCCCCCACTGTCACTTAACGCCAGGACATGGTTCCAACTTTCTGAGCCTTGGAGTTTCCCATTATTGAAAAAAAAAAAAAAGAAAGAAGAAACCTCTGTTTTGTCTGTTTTGTTTCATTTATTTATTTTCATGCAGACAGAAGGCTGTGCCACCGAGGAACATCAACTAAATAGAGCAGCGCGGTTTGATTGGTACGGGAAAGGTGTGGGCAGAGCATTTGCCAAGCTGGTGATGCCCTTCAAACTAACCTCTGGCAACGTGGACCAAAGCCGTTGGCAGCACCTCAGCCCTCCCAGCTGCTCAGAACCAGTCCCTGTCCTTGTGCCAGCCCTCACAGCACACCCTGGGTAGGTCGGTGTGGCTGGTGCCACGGCGGGAGGTGCACAGGGCTGTTGGGTCCCTCGCTTCGCTCCACATCTTCAGGTTACTGCGTGCTGAATGCAGTCAGGCTGGAGCCTGGAGTAGGTCTACCTCAGCCGGGCATCTGTTCTCTTTGCAGTAAGGACATGGGCTGAACCCCCCATGGGATTCTGCAGTGGAGGAGAGGGGCTCCCCTTTGGGTCCCCAAGCCATGAGGGCTGGGGAGGTGGGGGCTACTTAGCTAAACGCATCAGCAAAGGGCACCTCCGGACATGAGAGGTCATGTATCCATCATCCATCATCCATCATCCATTCATCCATCCATCATCCATCCATCCATCCATCCATCCATCCATTCATCTATCCATCCATCTCCCAGAGGAGGGTGGCTCCAGGAGGGTGGCTTCCAGCTGGAGCACAGGGGCTGTTTCGGTGGGGGCAGACAGCAGCGGCAATGCCATTCATGGGGTAAAGGGAGCTCTAATGAGAGAGAACCACGCAGACATTCATTAGGCAGGCAGTGTGATCCTCAGGTGCAGATAACTCAGCAAAAGCGCCGAGCTATTTGCATGCAGGAGATGGCAAGCGATCGTGTCCCAGAGATATGAAGTGAAGCCCCTGGCATCCCTCCTCGCCCCTTTGGTCGAGTCCTGGGGCCACCGCAGCTGGCAGGGCAGGGGCTGAGGTGGGGGGGCTCTAGCAAACCCCCTCCTTCTCCACCAAAGCAGGCAGAGGGAGAAAAAACGGAGGGGAAGGAGGAGAGAGCAGAGCTGAGGAGCAAAATAAGCTGCGCTACAAAACGCCCCGAGCAGTCACTTGTGCTTGAGGCCGTCCCTGTTGTGTGGCCGAGTGGCTTTTTCTAGGCCTGGCAGGAGCAGCCCCGGGGGGGTAAGAAGGAGGATGGGGATGAGGGAAGAAGGGAGACGGCTGACCGAGCCATCGTGCGTTCGAACCTCAATGGGTTTCGGAGGCTGCGGCATGTTTTTGAAAGCTGCCCTGGGGCCCCTCCCAGCAAGCAACAGCGCTGCGAGTGAGCTGCAGGCATCGCGTTTTTCTGGCTGGCGACTTCCTTGTTACACTGAAAATGCTATTTAAAAAAAAGAAAAAAAAAGGCAAAAGCTACAACAACA
>NW_009693349.1:0-10607 GCF_000703405.1 Apaloderma vittatum
AGGACCTAATAGCTGCCTTCCAATGCCTGAAAAGAACCTACAAAAAGGCTGGGGAGGGATTTTCTATAAGAGTGTCCAGTGATAGAACAAGGAGTAATGAGTTTAAGTTGAAGGAGAACAGGTTTAGGCTGGATCTTAGGAAGAAATTCTTCAGTACAAGGGTGACAAGACTTTGGAATAAATTGCCCAGAGATGTTGTGGCTGCCCCCTCCCTGGAGGTGTTCAAGATCAGGTTGGACAGAGCCTTGAGTATCCTGATCTAGTTGAGAGGCGTCCCTGCCCATGACAAGGAGGTTGGATTAAATGATCTCTAAGGTCCCTTCCAGACTAGGCCATTCTATGATTCTATGATAAATTCTGAAAGTTGTATGAAAATGCACTCTAAGATCTTATTATTTTCTTCTAAAAGTTGAATACAATGGAACAAACCCCAGATATTCTTCATGGTAGTTCATTATATTTCCTCAAGAAAAAGGGAGATAAGAGAAATTTTTGTTTAGTAGAAAGAAAAAAAAATTACAGACAATATTTTACAAAGTCTTATTTCCGGAATTATCTTCTTGTTTCAAGCAACATACTACATCTGAATAATTTTTATCTCAATCACTGATTAGCTTGGGAAGTGCATTAGAAAAATGGTTCTGCCTATGATACTTGCTTCATGTGAAATTTTAAAGTGGATTGTGTTTCATGGTATGTTTAGAGGTGGATTATTATGGGGGTAGAGACATCTAGTAATCAGCTTAATTCGTAGCAAAGGAAATTGAGGCTAGATATTAGAAAAAGCTTTATAACTGTAAGGATAATTAATGCCACCAGAAAAAAATACCTAAAGCAGCTGTGTAAAACCACAAATTTAACATTTTCAAAAACAGACCAGGCAAGAACTTGTGCATGTGTACCTAATGCTACCTCAGAGCATAGAGGCAAGATACATGACAATTTGAAGTTCTCTGCTATCTTACATTTCAGTTTCTTACCATTGGAGACAAGCAAGAAATGTTCATAGGCCTATGGAGGGTTGTTATGTGCTTGTTTTCCCCTGAATGCATGTTTCTGCATAGCAGGGAACGAACTAAAATGTTTTCCTTTCCTGAGCTGTAGTTTGCAGAAATTGTGACTGAAATTCAGAATACCTACATGTGTCTTATCCTGCTGAATGACTAATTATGACAGTGATGTTAGTGCATGACTGCTATATTGCCAGAAGACTAGGGAAATATGTTCTAGCGTCTATGGTCTGGATACATCTGTGTCACATTTTAAACTGCATTTGTTTTCAGCTATGGCAATTAGATTCGTGGCTGGTTGACTGCTTTGGAAGATGTTTCTGATGTTAGCAGTCATAGAAGTCTACAATATTGGAATGGCCTGTCTCTGGAAGCTATTTATCCTGGAAGCATTATTCATAGTTGAGAATACGTATTCTGTGTTCCATACGCAAAAATAAAGAACTACACAATGACTCCATGAGATTGCAAACACAGTTGTTTTCCTATTTGAATTGCAAAATGCTACAAATGCAATTGTTTAACCCACAAAACCGCTGCGTCATGACACATAAGATGATAGTGAAGGTCCTTCTATCATCCTATATCCATTTTCATGATGCTATGCATCTGTGGAAGACCCCAATAGATCTTGAAAACTCAGAATACCAGAAGTGGCAGTACTGGAAAGTTCCAGAGAAGTCATATGGGCTTAGCTGATGAATTCAAGGTATCTGAGGCCTGTTAGAGGTCATGCATCTGCAATGACTCAGCCGCCTGTAGACTGACCATCAATTTAGTGCTGGTAAAATAAGTTGCAATCCATCCCTGCTATGAGACTCACCACGTGTGTGCTGTGTGACACATATGTCTGTATTTCTAACCAAGACAGAATGACAACTAAAAGCACATGCTCCTGCAGCATGGAGATCAGAGGGTGATGTCTGTTCATGGTTCAATGTGTTGTGAGGAATTAAGTCTTAATAGAACAACGGTAGTTCCCTGACATATTTTTTTTTCTTTTTCCATATTCAGGGTTACAAGAAGATGAAGCCACAAAGAGTTCTTTTCTCAGAACACGGGAATGTTTAGACTTTAGGCACTTTGCACCCATTTCGGAAGCAGATGTTGAGCATTCAGATGCCTATGATTCTTTTACAGCGTGTAGGTAGAGTCAGACAGCTGAAAGGACAGCCTGTCTCCAAGTCTGCATACTAAGCAGTGAGCTCTTGGAGCTATCTATTAGAAATTGCCACCAGAAGGGCTAGTCCTTAAATATAATTTCTATAGTTGTTTTATGCCTTAAACTGAAAGCCAAGGGAGAAATTCCTCTACTCATGAGGCGTAATTCTCTATCTTCTTTTGAATACTTTCTTTTTATTTTAAAACCTGAAAAATATTTTTCACAGGCAGCTAATAGGTGAGAGTAGATGGAGTGAAGCTGCCTCTCTGACACTTTTCCCGCAGACAATTTCTCTTCTAACTTCCACTTTCCTTCCCATATAAGCACCACACACTGTTAAGGGCGTTTAGTCAGAAGATAAGAATCCTGTCACCTCTTGAACTGAAGTGGTTTCAAAATCTTTTCCTGAAATTCCTACCTGGAGTGGACTGTTAGTCTCTTCCCTATGGGTGAATTTTTAAGGTTAATTGGGTTGAGATCATGACCCTAAAGTGCTGAGGCTGTTACTGGGAAGAGGCTGGGGTCCCAGTCTCAATGCTGGGAGGTTTCTGAAAACTGGTTAAGATAGATTTCATTGCCTGTGCTCTCTTTTCTCCCTTCTTGTTGACAAGACTGCATGGGAGAGGAATACAGCCCAGTGCTGGGTCAGCTGCAGTGTGTCACACGAGATTGTACGACTGAAAGGAAGACAATAAACCTCAACAAGTAGGTTATTACAAATTCTTGCAGCCATCAATACACATCATGATAACAGATCAATTAGACTTAGATGAAGCTTCAAGATAATAGTCAACAACTCATCATGGGTGTTCTTTTTTCTTACTTCAGAGGACTGGCGTAACATGCACGGCAGTTTCAAATGAAATAGATCACAGACAGACAATCTGGTGTATGGTATGATCAATGTTAGTAAGGTCCTTGTAACCACTAAGTGTTTTACTCCTGAAGGCACTGCACATGCCAAACCACTAAGTGCCTAACACTGTTGAGAGCAAGGTATCAATGTCCTTGATTTAATCTTAAACAGTTCAACTCTGCTAGTATTTCCGGCTTAGCTTTACTCTTGCTTTCTCAACTCAGAGACAATGTTTTTTGTGATGTAGCATCTATAATTTGTCAGTGTTTGAGTCATGGGCCTCTGCACCTGCTTAAATAAAGGATTTGCAGAGTGGAAAAATTATATTCATGCCCATGTTCCTGGGTCACCAACTGGCATCAGGAACAAAACTGGTTCTATTCTTTATTCTAAGTGTAGTAAAAACTGAGCTGCAATATGTTCCTGTTTTAACAGATACATTGGAGATGTGATGAGCCCCACAGAATATTTCTGTGCTCAGTCATGACAGATTTCCCCTTAAGATCTCTGTTTTCCTCTCTCTCTCCTCTTCTCTCCGCTCTCCCTATCCCTTAAAGTAAAGGAATATTCTGACTTAGACTAAGGTTAAAAACACTTCCCACATCATCAGGTTTTTTCAATGCATTCTTTAGTGTTTTGAGTTATTATTAGAAATATTTTAAATCTTTTTCAAGAAATAAAGAAAAAAAGTAGAGCTGGAGAATGAAGACAAGTGTCTTTAGTGAATTTTGCCAAAGTCGGATCTTCAGTATTTCGCTTATATTTTACTTCTTTCAAAATCAGTATTTTGAAAAATTTTTGTTTGACACTCCTGTTTCATCTTTAGATGTCCATCCTCAAAGATGTTTACAGATACATACTGCAGGAGGGTGTACTCAGCTCCCAAACCATCACTGAGATAAACATGGCCAGTTTATCTCGAAGAGGAATATCCTATTGTGCTAGAAAAGGATGGAATTTCCACTCTCTTCAAAGGATAGTATATAATGAATTTGGGAAATGGAGAGAAAGTATTTCTAAGCTCAGTGCAACAGCCCACTGGATCAGTCTTAAAAATATAAGCTGAGAAGAGACTTAACAATGACAGAATGAGTGCCAGCCCCCCTCTGCTTTCAGCAGATGGAGGAAAAAAGTAACACTACTCATTTGCAATTTTTGTGCCCAAGTCTGTGTTTCATCAGAGACGACTGCTACCATGATCTTACATGATCATTGCTGCTATGGTGAGCTTACATGAGCTTACTAGGTAGAGAGGAACTTAAAATCAGTTAGGATATCTGTGAGACTGATTCAAACACAGAAGAAAGTAAAGAACAAACAAATAAAAAATTATCAAATCAGTAATTACACTGTGAGAAACGGTTAACAGAATTAGAATGTCTACCTTGCCTAATGATTAGCTAGAGAGACCTTAATACTCATGTACAAATATTTGAAAAGTGCTACATGCAAAGGAATAGTAGAGATTTGGGGGGACAAAGGAATAAATCGCATTTATCAGATTTTAGCTTTTTTCAATAAAGCTTAGTCATTTCATAAATATTTATTGGTATCATGCACAGATTTACTAGAGGGCAGATAAGGGCAGCTGCAAACCTGTAGGGTAAAGCATATGCAATCTGTAAGTGGATTGAAACTCTATGGGATAAAACAGTTGTGTTGCAGAGTGGAGAGCAGAAAGAACTTGCATCATAGTCTCTGCAATACAACTCGGTAATGAAGTAGGTTTTTTACCAAAGTTATGGGAACAGCTGGTCACCCTGCTTTATGATGGTTGAAAACGTGTTCTGGGCTAAACTGAAAACTTTGATGCATGTTTTCATTTTTTTTAAAGTTCCATTTCAAATTTACTTCAAATAAATGAATTAAAGGTTGGACTCAATGATCTTGAAGATCTCTTCAACTGAAACTGTTCTATGATTCTATGATTCTTTGAATTGTAAAAAGAAACTTTGTTTTTCAACTGAGCTAACACTATTTTGTTCTCAAAAGACTGAATTGTAGCCTGAAGGGGTCTTTTTAGGCTTTGGTCTCTTGCTGAAATAGCTTGGCAAAACCAACTTGCATTTAATGATTCCATGAACTTGAGAGTGCACTTTTTAGTAAAGGCAGTTTTAACCAAAAACTGTTTTAACTTACAAAAATGAAAACAAAACATGTTTCTGATCCATTGAAGAATATGCTTTTTCTCACTGACATTTCACACTGAGCTTCCTCTCTATCAGTATCTGGAGGTTTTCTGGCTGCTCTTACAATTCAGACCTTGCTGCTTACCTGCAACTCTGGTCTGCACTTCCACAAAACTCAGAGGTTTTTTTTTTTGTACATGCTGCCCTTCCTATATCAGCAAGAAGTACCAAGAAAGGTGGTGGTTGTTTCATGACAGGGCAAATTAGAATCTCCTGTGCACTGAAGAAAACTATCAAATTGATGCAAAAATGAAGGAAGAGAATGACTAATGGGCTTTTCTATCTCTAATTTCTATTTCTTTCTTCCTAGCTCAAGATGAGAGTAAATTGTACTGGAAGCAGCTGTGATCAGAGACTCTAATAGCAAAAGAGTCTGCATAGAAAGCAGTATTTCTTAAAATGCAGCATATATGGTGATCCCCTGGTAATGCTAGATCAATTGAATAAATCCAAATTGACAAGGAAAAATCAAAAGTCTGTTGAACTGCACCTAAGAAATTGCTATTTCCACATAATATCAAGTCATTTCCAAACAAACAAACAAAAAATTAGGTTGCTTAATAAAGTTTTTCCAAATTTTATATTTTACAATGACTTCAATCTCAAACTAGAAAACAGTTTACCTCTTAAATTTTTTTTTTCTGGTGTATGATTAAGGACTTCTGAAGTAACACTAATTAAAGGAGAAGTCCTACAAAGATTTCAATAAATTTAATTAGCATAGCTGATGATCATCCATCTTTAAAGAACATACATATCTCTATGCATTTTATGCATCTTGTTAATAGAAACAAGACAGTGACTTAAAAAAAAAGTGACTTACACATGATAAGTGGAGAACAAGCTGTTGTTTATGACTGAGTACATCATATGAACAAAGACAAATGCTAAAAAACATAATGCAGTTTAGCAGGACAGTTGTTCATGCCAGACATAGTGAGTGTGCAAGATGTTGCCTCTTCAGTGATACACATTTATTGGTAGTAGAATAAGTAATATTTGCTTACAGAAATTATTGGAAGGTTATTTAATGAACTTGGAAAACTTAAATTGCAAACTGCAGAACTGTATCTCCAAAAAACCCTTAGTAACAGAACAGCTAGTATTTAGGGTTTTTCACATGTGATAGTCAAAAAGAGATTGGTTAAAATGACTTTAAAAATGTTAAATACATTAAAACATGAAGATGCAAGGAGGTAGAACAAATGGTTCAGTTCTCTCTTCTGTTACTCTTAATTTAATGTTGTCCATCATCTCTATTATCTTCATTTAACAATGCTATAATGTTTAACTTGGGGTGGAGCATCTAACTATTGGAAAGCGAGAACAACAGTAAAATACACACGGAAACTCAAGTTTTGATGAGAAATTAAACTCCTAGGAAAAACTTTGTGTCCTTCTTCACCTGTAATACCTTGTCCCCAGTGAAAGGGCAAATATATATTAGCAGTCATCCAGAGCAAGGCTTCATCCAGATATTTTCCTTCTTTACATGCACCACAGTAGTAGCAATTAACAGGAGGAAGGGAGAAAGGATTGATGAAAATTTGGTGTTAATTAAGGAATTCTCAGAGGAACATGTCCCAGAGCCAAAAAAATTTTAGGCCAAATCTGTGGTTATGGCAACTCAATATAGCTCTGTTGAGGCAGAGACACAATGCTAATTGATACCAGTTGAATAGTTGCCTTATGAAGGTAAAGAAAATGTCACTAACAATCATAACTCTAAAATCTCTGAGTCCAAAATAAACTTTATAATAGTAGATATATGAGTGTGAATTTCGAACATGGAGAAATTACTCTAGAAGTGAGACCTAGAGGGAACATCTGCAGAAAGCTGTGTCATTGTTAAGGACCAAAAGGAGTAAAGCAGAGAACAAACACACATACCTCAGCACCATGCATCCCCAGATGAAAATTAACACCTATAATGTAAATTTTTTTGTCCTTTGGATTGTCACTAAAACAGCCATGTAATCTTTTTATTTCTATGTCTATGTCAAGAGGTTCAGTAAAGTGAATGGGAAAGATGGGATACAGGAATTGCCACACACATCAGAATAGCTGTTTGATGAAGTCATCTACCCCCTGCAAAAGAAGCAAATAAAAATTAAGAAAAACATTGAACAATAACCAATACACAAAACCTGACTGAAAAAAAACCTTAACATACAAGGATGTTTACCTGAGAAAATCTGTTTTACTGAACAGATCATTCTAAGTGAGCTAGATGGGGGACAAAGAAGGGTGAAAATGAGATTAAAATACATCAGGAGGGAAAAACATCTCATACATATTTATACCCATTCTACCAAATTTCAGTTTTCTGTCAAAAATAGGTCAAAGTCAGCAAAACATGGGCGAGTCAGAGCATTTCATAAGTTTGCATGAGTGTGCGTGCAGCACAGTTCCTTTCAGAGGTCTGAGGACACTTGGAATACTTGCTTGGAGAAGGAGAAATAACATCACCTGGCTATCTGTGCGAGCTAAATAGTAATAGGCAGTAAGACTTTTAGGTGCAATGTACAATGACAAATTTTAGGTATATAGGAATGAATTTTTGATTGCACCCTGCATAACGTTCAGCAGTCAGATGACGGAAGTGACTTTTTTTCTATATGTATCTATCCATAATGAAACAGATATCAGGTAACTAACAAGGAAAAACAGCTAGATTTGTGCCAACAGTTTTCTCTTAGTGTAAAAATGGATAACGGAAGAAATCAGGGGAGGCAAGAAAATAACAGACCAAGATTTCAGAGCCAGCGTGTTGTTCAGGTTCAGGCAGGATAAGGCTCTGACCAACCTGATCCTGTTGAAGATGTCCTGGATCGTTGGAGACGGATTGGACTAGGTGACCATTAAAAGTCCCTTCCAACCCAAACTGTTCTATGACTCTAAGATCTGGAGAACTGGCAAGCTGCAGAAAGGCACTTGCCTACAGTTTGTTTCTCATTTAAACTCAGCAGGGATTGACTGCAACTTCAGTGTATTTTCACGAACTTGTGTCTTTCTGTTTAATTAATAATTTCAGAGTCAGTCTGAATATTATCTCAAAGATCTTCCTTTAACTGTCTAAAAAAATCTGTGGAAAGACATTTGGAATATTTACAATATACATATTAAAAACCTCAGTGAGTAAATGGTGAATACTGCAGAAATTTTAAAAATTTGCTGTAACACAATGGATTTGATTACCAGCCATGGGACAGGGCAGAATAATTACCAAGTTTACTGAAAAAAAGTTAGAGTTTGAGAATCAAGAGTTCTGAGTTATAGCTGGCCACCTGAAGTGAAAAAGTGGCATTTCTAGACATTTCAAACTGTATGTTAGGTTCCAAATGAATTTGGTTATCTCCATCTGAGAGATCAAAAAGGCAGGACATAGTTTTTCCTTACATTCAGGCCTTCTCCTCTTTGACCAGCTCCAGAGCAACTTAAAAGAGGCACAGTCTTGATGCCTGTTATTTTAGAAGATTACTAAAAATTGTCATTCTGAATAGTCCTGAGGGGAGGACAGAATTTGGTTTTGAAATGGCAAAAAATAGTTAAGCAAGTCTGTACAATGACCATGTAAGGCTGTGAGGACTCTGGGGTTGTTACAGCAAAGATACTGCATAGCTCTTTAGTGTGGAAAACTTGCCAACAGTCCCGGCCTTCTGGGAACCTGCTTCTTTTCTGGGATACGTGTTTTTTTTTTGTTAAGGAATAGGAAAAAAAAAAGTCAGAAAAAGTCATGTGACCCACAGCCACTCCTAATTACTGAAAGTATTTTCTTTGGATGAGTATAAAAACCCCATTCATTAGAATATATTCAAACAATTATAAACACATCTGTTGCTCTAGTAAATGGCTGAAGAGTGCTTCATCTCTTTTGCAGCCTCCTGTAACTGAACACTAAGCAGAAATCACAACCAAAATGCAGAGTTATGCAAATTTTGCTACCTTTTAGTAATTAGGAATAACACTAGCTGAAATATTGGGTTTTTAAGTTAATTTAACCAAAATATACCAATATATTCTTAGCTAAAAATCTTTACCACTGAAATTTAACTGAGAGTGTACTGCCTCCCAATTTGATAGTTAAGAATGAACATAAAATCCCAGACATTTAGCTAATTAATCAATACCCCATAATGTTTTAATGATATTACCACGTCCTTAATGTTGCTTGGCATTTTCTTTTTACCTCTAGAATTATATATACTTTTGAAACAAAGTAGGAATTTTACAATGAAGAGTCTAAATATTTTGCTTCAAAAAAAGCATTTCAAACTCTTTTCTTGCTTTTAATGAATTCAGCACAGACGGAATAAAAATCTTTATTATGTCCTCTCCTTTTCGTGTGTATATCATATGTGAAATATGTATTTTAAAATAAGGTTGCAGTTAGACCAGATCAGAGAGTTTTGGATCTCTTACTTAAGAGATAAGGCCAGATGTCTATGTTTATAGTCACTCCAGTGCCCCACCCTCACAGGCATATGTGGTCTGAGCAGACTCTTAAGAAAACTTCAGTCCTATCTCTTTCTTTTCTCCCATGTCCCTGCTTTCCCCATAATTTTTGGATTTTATGTGTTCACACTCTCCAATAATTTCTTGTTTGTCTTCCACTTCTTTAAAAAGACATCTGTGATGTTTTCAGCTGGCTTGTATCTTCATCTCATCCTCATGTCGTTTGAGTTTAAGGGAGGATATGCCTCCCTCAACTTCACTATCACTTTTCCAACAGATGCATCTAATGATAGTTTCTAAATTTAGTCCTGACTTCATGAGAGGGTTCTACCAAGAATGTCTAAGTGCCCACTGATATTTCCCCAGGGGCTGAACACGACCTGTGACCCATCAGGCCTAAAGGTAGTGTTTACCTGTTTTGCTTCACATTTTTGGGAATAAAAGAAACAAATCCCTGAAGAACAACCTGAATGATTTCTTTTCCAGATTCTTTAAAATACTGTTTTTGTGACATGTCTTCCATGGAACAACTTCTCTCCATGAACTTTGTTAAGCAGAAATCAAATGTTTTAAAGTTACAAATTTTTTTTTTAAAAAATCAAGCTTATATGTAACATCCTCTTTATTTCCTTTTTTCTTTTTTTTTCTTTTAAATGTCTTTAGTATTTAATAAAATGACATGAGTTGCAACATTTTCCAAAGCATGGCTCCTCTCTGCAATCCTTTATGCTGGTTCTCTCTTTTCAGTGTCACCTGCCAAAATATTTTATGTGCACATTAATTAGCTACCGGGTCTATTCGATTTCTCTATTAGTGTTTAATCCTCTTTACCAACACTATCTGAATGCTATTTCCCTCATATTCTTTAAAAATGCAGTGCTAATAATGTATTAATGTACACTATTTTTTACCAAATATTCTTTATTATTTACTCC
>NW_009693350.1:0-210 GCF_000703405.1 Apaloderma vittatum
TTTTTTTTTGGCAGAGCAGGTGGATGCACTGAAATGAGGCTGTGACCCTGTGAAGAGTCTATGCTGGAGCACACTCCTGGCAGGACTTGTGGAAAAAGAGGATTCCACGCTGAAGCAGGTCTGCTGGCAAGATTTGTAACCCTGTGGGGTACACCCTACACCCCATGGGAAGGACTCACGTTGGAAAAGTTCATGGAGACCTGTATCCTG
>NW_009693351.1:0-25539 GCF_000703405.1 Apaloderma vittatum
CCCTATCGAGGCTTTTACCGCAGCCTGAGCTCATCATGAAGGTAAAACACTCGCTTGTCTGCCTGGGAGGGGAAGGACGGGAGGGTTGCGTGAAGAAATGCTGTCCTATCTGTCAGTCCTTCTGTCCGGACCCCGGTGCGGGGCTCGGTGCTGGTGCAGATTCAGACTGCGGGCTCCTTGGACCCCACCGCTGCGTTCTGGTCCTCAGCTGCTTCTCTCGCGGTGGGGCAGGCTTTGCTCTGCCGCCTTGGGCTGGGGGATACCGTAAGTTCGCTGCGCGGGGGTTGTTCTCCTTCAGAAACATTGTTTGCAGGAGAATAAGGACATGGCTGCCTGGGCTGAGCTTGCTTCATGGAGGAGCAGGGGACAGTCACCCTGGTAGAGAAAGTAACATTGTGGGGGAAATACTGGCTATACAACCGTGTTTACTTGAATAGAGAGTAAACAGATTTACTTACTTTCTATTTGTTAATTGGAGTTTTGTTAGAGGAATAATCTTGATATGATCAGGCAGGGTGCATGTAAGAGATTCTCTGCAGTGAAACGATTGCTGTAAGGTGCAGAAAGATTTTTCAGACAGGTTCTAGTTCTTGTGCTCTGTAATATTCACATACCTCATTGTTGCTCATTTTTTGCTTAGGCCTTTCTAGCCTATGTACTTTCAATCTATTATGCAAGTTTTATAGAAAAAAACCCCTTGTATTGGTGGGATAGAATGATTTCTTCTGTGTATGGCAAATATCTGTGTACCTAAAAAGTAGTTCTTACCAACTGGGTTTGTTAGGTTTTTTTATCAATTTGCTGATATGTCTTGCTCAAACTGCCATTTATGTTACCATGACCCCCATATAATTCAGCTCCCGCTCCTGCTGCGCTGCAGTAAATGTCATTTCAAATACTGTAAATCTTATAAAAATAATTGTTACAAACCTGTGATACATCATCTCTTTGGCATTTATTACTAAAAAAGAGCAGTCTGAGTGTGGGGTTTTGCACTATCAGGAGTTGTGCCTACTGTCTGTGAATGAGTATTATGTAAAATGTGTACCTAGTACTTTATGCACTGCTCGAAGAGGTAAATGGTACAGACTGTTTCAATTTCTAGATTGATCTGAGTTGCCGAGCAGCAAACTAAGTCTTTTTGTACAGCTGTTAAAGGTTTAGCATGCTTTTTTTTTTTTTTACTTCAGTGGCTTGATGACAGTATCTTTTAAAAAAAAGTGTTTTAATTGCTCTCCTTATGATCTTTCTTTAATACATGTTAAGATCTAAAATACTGCACGTCTTTCTCATTAAAAGTAAACTCTTTATGAATTTACAACAACAGGCTGTTGAAGTACGATGATACGGTACGGAGCTTTCCAAATGTGGCTCGGTGCCTGGTGGGGATGCAGGAGATGGAAATGAGAGAAATAGGAGGCAGTATAGGGAGGTTTTTTCTCCCAGAAAGAAAAACACTTAAATGACAGCTAAATCTGCATACGTTTCTAATATTCTTTTTCCATGTAAACAAATCTTACAGTTGCCATAGAGATTAGGTTCAGATACTGTGGTTATAGAGCTGTATAAATATGTCGATAGACAGTTAGGAGGATGAGGAGGTCTGATAACAAGTGGAATGCAAAGTGTTCTGTGAAAGAGTGATAGAGACCCACTTCTGGCTGAATTGAGTGTAAAACAAATGCTTAAATTTAAAGTAACAAACACGGAAATCTATTAATAGAGCCATATTAAAAAAAAAAAAAAAAAAGGAAAAGCTCCCTGCTTACTCAGGCTTTGAATAAGTTTTATACTACCATTGCCTGTTTATTTATTTTTTTAAATCTGGATTAATTATTCCAGGATGTTCAAATGCTAAGTTTAAGTTTTGCGATTTTTGCAATTTATGTGTGCTTAGCATTACACATAGGTATGCTTGAGATAACTCTGTAGTACTTTATTTATTGTGCCCTGTAACATTAAGTGAGGTTAATCTGTAAGTCATTACATTGAAGCTTTAGTTATTACAGTGAAACTTTTAACCTGTAGCTCAACAGAAATTTCTAGGATTCAACAGTCTAATCAAGACTGGGTTTTAGGATTTTAGGAGTAATACAGTGCATCACTCTTTCTGCCTGGCTTAAATGTGTAATTTATTTTCTGAACTTACAAGGATACAAATTAGTCCAGTAAGAAGCAGTAAGGAAAAGTGCTTCAGAGAATCATTAGCTTTCTCTTTGTATCACCACAAGGTAGCATTGACTGTACTAGATCAAGATACTGTTTAAATATGACTGTATATTTGTGTGTGTTTATTTTCTAAGTTATTGAAAGAGCATGCCTCAAGGACACTTAAGCATGTAGAGGATTTAATACTTCAGGCCTGATCTTAGAGTCTGCTGACTGCAGACTTGCTGCTGACTGCACGATTGAGGCCTCTGTTTTGATTTATGCTTCAGTCATTATTTCAGGTGCAGAAGGTTGTGTTTTCCGGTGCATAGGGCATTGGAACTGGATTCCTTGTTGGTATCTTTGTCTCTGGGTGAACTTGAACAACTCCTTGAGATTTACTGACTCTTTTTTCCCATCCGTGTAGTATAGATAGAATGGTTATTGTTCTTTGTAAAACAGTGCAGTATATTTAGAAAGAGCGCCAAGTCATATTGATAGAAAGCTGGAAGTCACTCATGCTCTTGCATTTCGGAACCCTCCGAGACACGAAAGCTGTGCTGCCTGCTAAGAGATTAGCACTTTCAAAGCTGTTGGTGTAATTGTTCTCCCTGCAATAACCCAACTTAATTCACATAAATAAAGTCCCTTGTATAAACTATTAACTTTAGGCTATTAAGCAGTCCTCCCATGAACTGCAAAGACCACTCAAAGGCAGTCTTGAAATATCTTGAAATATGCCTAACGAGAAGTATTCAAGTCTTGACATAATTTCACTCCTTCCTGTGTTGAATGACCTCTGATGGTATTTAATACACATGTACGATAGTCGCTAGGACAGTCCATATATTATAGTGAAGCTTTTTTGTTTATTTAACTTAGGCACCTTCTTCATAAGGGATTTTCACATTAAGTGAACTTTGGAAGCATGTAGAATCAGTTTCATTATTTAAAAACTAATTGGGTGCCATCAAATTTCTACCTACTAAGTAGGTAGCAATGTATATAAATTATTATAATTTTATTTTTTTTTCCTCCAAAGTCAGGAAATAAACTCCAAGAAATCAGAGTCTCTCTTACAGAAAGAAAGAAACACAAGCTTGGTTTCACCAGTGACTTGTACTAAGGACTATTACAAATGCTCCTGAGATTTTTAATATGTATCACAGCATTTACTTGATATTTGAATATGTGAATGAGCATAATATACTCACTGTAGTTAAAAAGTTCGCTGCTGAACTGGAGACAAAAATAGTGGATGTCCCAGAAGCTGGAGCAATGCACTGTGAATTAAGTGATCTGAAATGATTGTTTAAATGTTTTGACGCTATTTGCAAGTTAATGTTTTTCAGTCTCTAAAATATGAAGTATTTAATGATCGTAGATGCTTTTATTTGGTAGCCCTAGATGTTCCGGAGTGCTTGTTCAAAGCTGCCTTACTAACAAACTAAGGAAGCTGTCTGTACAGTTTAGAGTGGAATTTTATTTTGTATTGGTTTTAATTCATTCTGAATTTACATTTTGGTTTCAGTAGTCTTTCCTAGTGACCTCTCTGGCTATCCACAGAGATCACTGGTGCACGCTGATGCTGTAACTGCTTTCCCTTAAAGCCAGTCAGTCTGTTGCTCGTGTTCTCTGCCACTACGGCAGAGGACAAAAGTGAAATATCTAGTAAACTTTTCAGTCCCTAATTTCCAACTTTAAGCACAAGTCAGCTGAAAGTCCTGTTGCTCTTAGACAGGCTGGAAACCAGTCATGGAATGTAGTGACCTTTCACTTTCTGGTTAACTATTTGAACTACGGCAGAAATGGAGACTTATAAAGGAAGAGTACCATTAGTGTAGTTTTTGTGCCAGAGGTAGAACAGGTAAGTCTTAAGAGGTGGTTTTCCCCTGTCATTTGTTTTTGCATTATGAAATTATTTTCTTAAATTCTGTCTTGATGTTCCAGTTTGAACAAGTGATCAGAGGCAGTCATTGACTTCCTCATGCTTATGTAATTATGTAGAAAGGAAAGCAAACACCACTTGCACTGAGCAATTGCAAGTCATCTATGTTATTTAGAAATTGATTATTTGCACTTTTGAAATGCCATTTTTAATATATTTTACAGTGGCGAAACAATGTGGAAGTCTTGAACCTAAATCTGCATTTTTAGTATATGACTATTCAGTAGATGAGTGTGTATATAAGAACTCAAAGTTAGTTAGACCACCTAGAGGAAAAAAAAAGCTGTGTTAGACTGAGAAGTTGTAATAAACTATGAGCATTAGAAAAGTTAAGTTGCCTGTATTATTATCTTCAAAGTTGGTGAAGGATTTTTGGATGATTCTATGATTCTATGATCAGTGCTCTCACAGCAGCATGACTATTGTATCCAGATACTGTCTAGGAAAAGCGTTAGTAGGCAGAATAATGGATATACGTATCTTCACAAGAACTCTTTGAGATGGTTATTCAGTTCACTCTGTAATCTGAAACAAACACTATATACATGCAGTGCAAAAGCGTGCTATGATACATTGCGTTATGTGTCTGCGTTTTCAAAGAAATTCTGCATTGTGGTTGAGAAGTCTTTTGAAACAAAGTGCAATGGCTTTGAAGTATTAAGCTTTACAATCTCTGTCAGATACTTAATCTGAATGCTTTGCTGGCTATGTAAACTGAACGTAAAAGGGCTAACTTTGAGAACGGTGGAAATGCTACTCATGCAGATCGGTTTCAGATTTTTGTTTAAACGCTACAGATTTGTGCATTTTCATCAGAAATATATGCTTTTATAGTAAGCTGAAAAGTAAAAATTAAGGGAGTTTGAGATTCCTTATTTGAAAAATGTAACAAATTTTATAGAAGAATCTAGAGTTTAAATTTTCTTGGCATTTTGATGTGATAAAGAGCCATCCAAATGCTAGATTATTTATCAGTTCATATTTACTTGTAGGTAGTTAACCTGTTGTGAAATGCAGTAGTAGGTTCTCGGCAGTGCTACTTACGATAGTAGTCACTTCAGCTATTTTTACAGAAATGTATGAATTTAAATAAACGTAGGTCTTGAAGTGGCTTTGCCTTAAATAGGATTCAGGTCACAGAAGAGAAATTTTGTTAAGTCTTTGTATGGCTGCTTGCTTTTTCAGTTGATGTGCTTCAGTAACAAATATTTCTTTTCCGCCCTTCCTACTTAGCACTTCCACTGTTGTCCAGTTCCTGTGCTTACTACCACTCACTGAATATTTGCTTGTGTGCGCATGGGATGGGTTTTTAAAGACCTCTAGAAGATTTGAAAGGGCCTCCAGGGAATTAAGGAAAATTGTTTTATCACTGTGCATAAACTAAACGTTAGTGATTTATTAAGTGTCAGAATAATTATTTTAAAAGGTTTTGATGGCAAGTCATAAATCTGGGTGGTTGTGTTTGTTTTTCTTGTGTGTTTTTTTTTTTTTTGTTAACATGGGGTGACCAGATGAGAGGATATTTCAGGGAATTCAAGTACAGAAAAGACAGCAAGCCACTTTGATTCTATACTTGACAAGACATCTATTTTCCTTCTGAAGATAGGTTTGAACCAGGGAAGAAATTCAATAAAGCACTATTGTGCATGCTTTTTTTCTTTTTTCTTTTTTTTTTTTTTTGTCTTGGAAGGCAGCATATAAAGCAGTCATGACCTGTTTAGCAAGAAGTGTTTGTAAGCAAGCTCTGGAAAGGCAGCTGTGAGACTGTCAGAGCAGGGCGGTGGAGGGTGTTGCTGAGTTACCTGTAGAAAACTAGGTCTGACGTGGACGTGACCCACCTGCATTATGTGCGACCACTGTGACACAGTGATATCCTGAGTAAGTGTATATTAATTAATTGAATGTGGAGTACTATTTTGGGTTTTCCTGAACCTGTGGGGAGCACTATGAAGAAGATTTTTCTTATGAGCTAAGCAAAAACATTTCAGTACCTATGAGAAGGCATACAGGTACTGTGAGCAAAAGCAGTTGTCATCTCCAGTTAACCTGGAGTTACTTAGTCCTATTATTGTTGTCTTTGAGCCTGTACATGCTCTGGAGTGAAGATAATAAAGAGACTTCTAGGCATCCAGAATTCCTAAATTATGTAGTCTTTGATGGTGACTTTTGCAGATCACCTTAAGGAGTATGCTATTTAGAGACAGCATTCATCAGTTGTCATTTAAGCTAAGTGTGAATGCAAACATCTATAGAGCTCTATTGCAGAGCAAATAACCCAGGTGGGACTAACTGGTGAATAACATTTGTTCTTGGGCAGAAGAGTGAGTCTGCTGTTCTTCTGATCATTTAATCTGTTGGTTTGTCCCCCAGCAACCTACAGAAAAGGATTAGGTTTCATAAGCAGTTTGTCAAATTAGGCTTGAATGGTCATGGAAGAATGCAGTCTTGTCTCCTTCTTCCACTCCTGGCTATTTATTCTGCTTGCCTCTTGTGCCAGCAGTCCATTTGTGTGGTCCCAGGGTGGAATGAATCAAAATGAAATTAACAACAATCATACATACACAGACACGCTCTTCACTTGTAGCCAGTCCCTGACCTAGTTGATCCCTAACACTGGGGCAGAGGAAGGAAGGAGAGAGGAAAGCAGAAGTGCTCAGAGACTGATTTGGTTTAAACTGCTTGTGAGTACATTTTCTTCCTCATCCTTCTGTCAAGTTAACAATTTGCAGTCATTAGGCTGAACATTTTGTGAACTGTCTACATGTGAAATTGCCACAGAGGTTCTTCTAGACTCACTCACTAGTCCTAACACTGCACTCTTCTATAGGTTTGAAGTCTATGTTTTCTTGAACGTGTTGAGTGAAAAGATCAAATGGAATTGATGCTGTGCCTTGAGGGTGATGAGTAGAATTTAGCTTTTTGTATGACCAACATTAATTTCAAGTTCAAAAGATGAAGGTATTTTAAAGAAGAGATGTTATTAGACACAAAAAAGAAAGTATTTTAAGTGTTTTTTGAAAAGGCCAATGTAAGCTGTGCCTTCCCCTCATCCCCCAAGTTCTTATTCAATACTTGGAAAAAATACAATTGATAATATATTTTCCCCTCAAAATTAGAGAAACAGTTAGTATTATAGTTTGCTGCAGAAAAGTATTATAAAGATTAGACTTCTGTCCTGTAAAGATGACAATCTTCATGTAACTAATACTTATGTTAATATGGTCTGATGATAGGTATTTTTACCAATAGGTGAAAGTAAGCAGTTGTGCTACCTTTACTTCAAATTAAACCAGTCAGAAATTATAATTTGGGAAGAAATTACATCACTCTTACTTTGATAAGGAAATTAAAGGGAATAGAAGTCAAGCTTTTGATTCTCGTGGTCTGTATATTTATGGGTGGGGCACTGGAGACCCAGTGGACAGTCAGGAGTTAATGCTAATTGGAGATGCCATTAGTAAGGTGTCCAACAGTTTCTGCTTATTACCAGAAACTTAATGCAAAAGTTTGGATTACGCTTGTTATCTTCCTTTCCAAGAACTGGAGTTCTCACTGAGCTTTTGTTTGGGATCTTTCCCCTTTTCTGTCTTCAGTGCACCCCTAAATTATTGTTCAATGTTTACACAGCCCTTCTGAGGGAAATGGGACTTGACAAAATCCAGAACCAAGTGTATCTAATATAAAGTTTCAGATGGTAATAAATAATGTAAGAGGAAGTAATTGTTTGTTTTTTCATATTCTTTTCTGATGTGAAAAAAGTTTGTGGCACGGCAGTCTGATTGACTGTGCTGTTTCTTTCAGGTTTTCAGCTACCCTCTCAACAGCAGGTTACAAGTGTTGAATTTCTTATTCGTACATTTAAAATAGTCCCCGTTTTCTTAAAGATGAATGTAGAATACATTCTTCTAAGATAGCAAAAAATTCTTTAAATTAATTTATAATGGTGGAAGATAGATTTTGCAGTATCTTGTACAAGTGTTTAAGTGGAAGAATGTTAACTTTTTTTGTTAATGCTGTGACACTTTGGTTAATGCAGCTTCTTTCCTGGGAGAAATAATAAGGGGTTGAGATGTTTTGGAAATGAGTACATCATTACACCAGCATTCCAGAATTCAGAAATGTCTAATGAAATATGTACTTTTTAACTTCTTTTGCTGTGTTGTTCATTGAAAGGCAGATGTTGTTGTGATATTAAATGAATGTTGCCTCAAATTGCATCACTAAACTTAGAAATAAAAAATATATAATTCTTAATCTCTGTGCTTCCAGAATTATAAAAGCATTTTTGAAAGCATAGCAATAATTTTATAAATTTCCATTTTAATTTCCCTAGCAAGTTGTCATGCTAGATATGCAATAAGGGAGATAGTGAAGTACTTTACCGTAAGAAAGACTGCACTAGAGTTTAAAAATCAAAGTATGTTACATAGTGATACCATGCTGCCTGGAATATGGACAAAAATGGAAACAATACTTAAACTTGTAGTAATTTACATTTTGTGAGTGCAGATTTATTCTGAGGTGCTCTTCTAGAACTTTGCAATGACACTCTACATAGGTTTACCCACAGAACATGATTTGGATAACTGTGCAGTATCATTGTCTTCTTTGGGTAATTTTCTGCCTATTTGCCTGCAGTGTTGGTTAATTTAAAAGACATTGAAGCTTGGATTAATTCATTTACCTATAGATTACTATTGCAGCTTTTACATTCCTAAAAATCAAGTATCACAAAAAGATAATGTCACCTGATGAAGGTTAGTATTGGATACATGGGCTGGAAACTGCTAAGAGTAACACTTCAAATATATTCTACTATTCTTGATCCATTTTGGAATTGGGCTGCTGTGGCTGCTCTTCTAACTGTGTTCCCCAGAATAGTTAAAGTTCCAGAAGGTGCTAGTATGCATATTAGATGCTTGTCTGCAGAAATTTAGTTTTTCTTTGTTGATAATTCTTTGGCTGTTGAGCTAGTGTTCTGATTTAAGTTTACTTTGCTAGCAAAAATGTCTGGTTTGTTAAGTTAAACACATTTCACCATATTAAAATAAATCTCCTATTTCATACATTGGCTTTTCTCAGATAATGCAGCCTTGAAGGCACTGGGGAGGCCTTACAGCAGCCTTCCAGTTACCTGAAGGGGGCCTACAGGAATGCTAGGGAAAAACGTATTATAGGTGCATGTAGTGATAGGACAAGGGGCAATAGTTTTAAACTAGAGCAGGGTATATTTAGATTAGATGTCAGGAAGAAGTTACTTGCTAGAGGGTGGTGAGACACTGGCACGGGTTGCCAAGGGAAGTTATGGCTGTCTCCTCCCTGGCAGTGTTCAAGGCGAGGCTGGATGGGGCTTTGAGAAACCTGGTCTGGTGGGAGGTGTCCCTGCCCATGGCAGGGGAGTTGGAACTAGATGATCTTTAATGTCCCTTTCAACCCAGGCCATTCTATGATTCTGTGTATTTATATGCACACTTACTAGAGCAGGGTGATTCAGGTTTTTAGAGGCAAGTAAGGTGAACAAGTTGCTTTTGTTCTATATAGTAAGAAAAATTCTCTTGATGGCAGCGTAATAATAGTATATCAATGATAGAGATAGGTGTATGTCCTGCTGCAACAGACTGTTTTCACTGTACCAATTTATCTGACATTGGTAGCATCTAGACAGAAACGCAAGTGGTAGTGGGTCAGCTTTAAGCAAGTGGAATGCTTTTATTTTTATCTCTGCTTTAGCACTGATTTCAGTTCAATAAAATTATACTTACTCTATTTTGCATTAAAATAGAGAACATTCCTACCTGTTTCTGACTGGAATAACTTGTGCAACAGCACTTAATTGAACATTTGAAATGGTGTAATAAAATCTTAATTATGGTCTGACAATAAATATCAAACATAGCATCTATTATGTTGAATGAAAATAATTCATGATATTTAAGCTGGCCCTATCAAGTTTCTCTAGTTGTGTGTATTGTATTCACTTAGCTGGAACTTTAAAGAAGCAAATCAGCTTTTATGATCTTCATAGCAATATATATATTTAAAAAAAAACCCAAACCAGAGAAAATGGTAAACTTCAGGTGCTTGACTCCAGACATATCCAGATACACTTCCAGAACTTTGCTATTTTATTGCTGTAGCTGGATATCCTTACTGTGCTTTCTCAGAATTAAACTTGAGAAGAGAAAGATAGACTGCAATATTTGAATGCCATCTGCAAATGGGACTGCGCTGTGTTTACAAGAAAACTCCTGAGTGTTAACGGAACTGCAGCATATTTTCTTTTGTCTGGCAGTTTCTCTTAATCAGGTCTTGTGCCCACTGAAACAACATTCTAACCTAGGACGGGACCGAATATGTGGACACACAATAATTGCCGAGAAGGGCCAGTGTGAACTCATCAGCTGAGTCTTCTGCTTCTAGCAGTGGTGATGCACAGTATTTCTGTGAAAGCAAATATTACAGTGAGCTGAGTAGTCATTTGGTAGTATCGGAAGATTAGGTATATTCTTTAAACTGTGTATTTCAGAATTTTTCTTCCATTACCCTCTTGCGGTTTGGGAAAAAGTGTTGATTATAAAATTAGAATTTCATTGACATGTAGTTGATACTGTAACCTGCTGATATGACAGAAATACTAATATTTTACTGATAGGCATCATGAGAATACTGTGTTCTCTTGGGTACCAAAGACCTCTTGGGATGCTTCTTGTTGAACTTTTGAGACCAGAACAAGGTTTCATGTGGGAAGTAACAGCAGAATTGTTGATGTTTTGGAGACTATCAAGTAAAACTTGGATATACTTTTTCTGTTTCACTTTGGTAATCCTAAATGTTACTTTTGAAAAGAGGCTAAAAAAAAAAGAAGGTTTTAGCATAAGAGGCTTAAGGACTTTAAAGAAAAAGAAAAGGCTGTACAGAATAGCTTCTGCACTTGAAAGCAGTGAATAGAGTCTCAGATCTCCTATGCAACTTCAAAAATTTTATACTCTCTTTTTTTTTTTTAATATACTGAAGAGTTTTGTGAAATCAGAGCAAGAATCTTTCCTTAAATAGCCACTCCTTGGAAATGGCTGCCATTAGTCACAGGCTAAGCCAGCTGAAGATGTTTTGGAAACAGGTGCAGTGATGGGTGGCCAAAGAAACTGAAGCACATTGGGTAGTTAAATTGGATGAAAGCTATGAAACAAGTGGTTTAGGGCCTTTAATTCTTTAACTTTTGAAAGGTAACCTAGATGAATACTAGCTGCTTCTATACTGTTCTTATTGCTTATAGTACTACAGTGACACTGTTACTTTCTGTGTAGCACACATCAAAAATATGTTTAAACTATTCATAATTCTGAAGCACTTGACAAATCTTTTGAAATCGACTTCAACTAGTTATTTCTCATTTCTTAATATCTGTATTACTTTTAATGCTTACACTCTTGGTTTGCTCTGGGTGTTTTCTGATGGAAAATTCTTGAAAGGATTTTCAAATTGTAGAACTTAGTTGAATAGGAAGAGCTTGCATCTTTGCTTTGGATAATTGCTATATTGATTCTATTTAGTTTGTTTTTTTTTTTCTCCCCAAACCCTCCTTTCTCTATTCTAAAGCTTAAATACTGAATTCTTAAATTTAGGTAGAAAAGAACTCCAGAAGATGAATGCTGGTGTAGTAGGGATAAAAAAGAGGAATTATCCATTTTCTTATAATACCCTTTCTACTGACCCTGCAGGAATATTTGGTCAGTAGCACTCTCAGAAAATGTGCTGAGATGGTTGAGGAGTTTGTATGTGTGCTTATACGTACTAGATTTATACAAGTTATGAATTGTGTTCCTGCAAGTTAGAAAACTTGTAAAACTGATTCACAGAAGAATATTCTTAAAGAACACTGTAAGTTTTATGAGCAAAAAGGCAAAAAATAAGTTACGAACATATGTTTTTAGTATTTTTTTTTTCTTAACCCATGTAAAATTGTACTAAGTTACTTATGTCTTCCTTCAGAAGAAATAGTAGATATAGTCCTGAGATTTCTTTCTCTTAATCTGGGGAAAGTGAGATATGCACATTAATTGTTGGCTTTTCACAACTTGGAGGGTGGAGGGAAAAGTTATGATTTACTTAACAGTTTAAGGAGCTGTCCATCTGAAACAAAAGTGCACTATATAAAATTATCTGTTTTTCTGGCAGAAGACATATATCATAGAATGGCCTTAGCTGGAAGGGACCTTAGAGATCATTTCAATCCAGCCTCCCTGCTGCCAGGGTCACCACCTCTCAACTAGATCAGGCATCACATGGGGACCAAATGGGATTAATGAAAACAAAGTTTATTCAGTAGAATATTCTGCCACAGCAAGACTCTTCAAATTTAACATCACCCATAGCAGCTCAACCAGAAGTTTGAGATATGGGTTGTGTTGCGCTACGATTTGGAAGAGCAACATTGTGATTTTTGTTGGGATAACTTCAAGTTCGCTTACTTGCTGCTTCCCTTGGGAGGTTTACAGTGCAATGTTATGCAGAGATGCCTGTGCCAATATGGAAGTAAATTGCTTGTCAGAGTACGAAGCTCACTGTGAGTTACAATTTACCGTAGTCTTTTTCACATGAATTACTCACTGTACTAATTTCTGTGCTGCCCAAGCTATCCTGTGACCGGCTTAGTTAAGGCGTCTGTGTGCTGTGAGGATGTTGATATGTCAACGGTGGCCCAGTAGGTGCTGGTAAGAAAACAGCAGTAGATTTAACAGAAAATAATGTTCTTTCTTTTGTCTTCTGGGCTCAGATAACTAGGTATGTGAATTACGTGGCTACAGTCTTAACCGATCTACTGTCCGCTCATTTTGATGGGGACCTTTCTGTAGTCTTAAACCATTTAGTAGTAGTGGCAGACTAAATTTGAATCTCTTTCAGTGCTGCTTGGATACTTTTGCATAGTGCAAGTATGTATATGGTCATGCTAACACCTCTTTAACTTTACTTGTATTTGACTCCAAAAACTGTCTTCTGAGTGGTTTTCAACCACTGATTTGCAGGTGCTGTGGGTTCTGTAGCCTGCTTCTGTGGAGCTCTGAGATTATAATTAAGCAAGCTTGTTGTTGATAGGTCTGTTCATTATTCAGGGACCTGCAGCTCCACTAGAATTTTGGGGTAAAATCAGTACATGGAAAAGTTTGAAGAAAAACTTTGTCTACTGTAACTGTCCTTTTGAAACTATATTTATTTGCATATATATTCCTCTCTGCACACATAATAGTAGTGGGTACCTTAAATTCTTCCTCTTTTTTTTTTTCCCCTCTCCCCTTTTTTTTGCGCGGAAAGCAATCTGAAGAATTATTTGATGATTTTCAAAGATGTGACATCTCTGTAAAGATACATCTGTATAGCTATTATGCAGTTATATATTTGTATTGTAGTAGGACTTACAGGCACCTCAAAGATGGTAAGACTGTACTTCACTTGTCCTGGATTAAGCCTAAGGTACTACTGATGTTTTGCATGTGTGTAGTTACTGTATGCTATTTGTATCCTAACTAAGGTAGCGTTAAATAATGATTTCTTAGGAAGAAGAATCCTCTTCATAGGAAGCTTGGAGAGAAATATCAGTATTTGATAAGTGCAAGACAGAAAAACACAAAAAAGGATAATCTACAGGACACTGAAAAATATAGGGAAAATGTATAATGCCAAATACATTGCAAAGAGACCAGTATAGATATACCTAACAAGTGTAATACTTTCCAAAATTTATGCTGCAAAAGTAATAGTATTCAGGGTGAGATTTATTAATATACACATACCCGCAAGCACATACATATCATACATATATATTTTAATATCTATACATTATCTACGGTTTGTTGGGTATCTTATAATTGAATTTCATTCTTGTTTTATTCTGTTGCATTAGCTGTTTCAAATGCATAATCGTGGCATAGAGAATTCCAGGAAAGTCAAATATAAGGGCTAACTATTTTTAAGCCAAAATTTTGTACTCTTGGTGTATTAGTTGTTTTATCCAAATGAGACATGTTTTGTTAGCTCTTGTGTAACGTTTTCCCCTGGAGACTAAAGTATAGCAGGTTACTGCCTGGGAATAAAAGGCTAGTTTAAACCAGGAGTGAAGATCTGCCAAAATATTGCAACTTAAATATTCACTTACACTAAAACCTAAGGCAAAGTCTAGGGTTTGGTGCATATTTAGTTGGATTCAAAGATCGTCGAAAACACAAAATAAATAAATAAAGTTTGAATTTGGCTGATTTGCAAAATGAGACTTTGAATGTTATTTTTTGCACCGAGCTAGAAAGGAAGAAAGACTATTGGTCTGTGTATGCAAAATCTGCTGAAGCCAGTGGAGAAACTTGAGGACAGTTCTGCAGAGCAAGTCACTGTAAAGTGAAGGAGAGCCTGGTTTGACTGTTCAAACGTGCATCTTACGGTTCTGTTGCTTGTGTTTTGATCTTAGTGAACCTGAAACTTATACTTCATCTGAGATGAAAGCAGCCTGTTTGGAAAAGTAAAAGGCAAGTTGGTGCAGAGAATATAACTTTTTTTTTTGTAGGTAAGGTATGTTTGGGTTATATGCTTTTAATTTCATATAGTCAGAAATGAGGAGTTAGACATCTGCATCTCCAGTAAGTCTGAATTGTGCAGAAGAAACTGGATGCTGGAGGTGTAATTGACTGAAATTATTTTGTAGTGATATTCAGCCTCCCTTTAGTTGGATTTTTTCATTATCAATGTCAGGCTCTGGGAATAGGGGAGGAAGTCAGCATAGCCATATTCCTGTAACTGTAGTTTGTCTTCGAGTGCATGTGTTGTGTCAAACGGTGCTAATGGGCTCCTCAGGTTAAATCCACACAAGACTATGAAACTATCACAAGAATATGTTTCCTCATATTTTGAGCTCTTTGTTGTTATCTATGTAACCTGAAACTCGGGTGTCCTAGATTCCAGTGGTCTTTAGTGTCTGCCATTGGTGTTAAACTCGATGGAATTAACGTTTATCCTTCCCTGTGCAAGGCAGAGTGATTTGTTCTGAGGAACCTTGCTTGTCCAGCTGTGTGGTGCTGCACAGTTTTTGTGTTCTACTCTAGATCTCTGCTTCTTGAAGGTCTTTTAAAGATTGTCTCAGCACTGGAACACCTTTGGAACATCAACACTAATGTTTTGTTATTTTTGACAATACTGATCCTGTTTATAAATTGAATGAAACGGAGTTTTCGTTTTGTGCTGAATTCTGAAATTCTTGAAATTCATCTAAAAATTAGTTTTGAGTTCAAGACTGGACTTCTTATTTTACAAAAGCAGGTTAATAAAAACAACAACTATTTTGTTTGTTCTGTAACATAGTGGTAATGGTGCTTTGCCAGTTTCCTATAAAAATCAGCACTCGGTCTATTCCTATGGAATGCTCAGTTGAATCAATATTTTTTCATCTGAAAAAAATGTTTCACTGGAAAAGCTAATACCTACTTTGTTTGCAAATAGTGTGCAGTGGATATAAAACTTAACATAAACTGGTTTTTGAGTGTTATCCAAGTAGATTAGACTTTGAATACAAACTTGCATTTGACCTTGCGTATACTCCAGTACTGAAGTGCTTTCAGCCAGTTTAAAGCCACTTCAGGGATTTAGTGGAGAAGTTGAACTGAAAGCTGTTTGTTAGATGCTCAGATCTCTGATTTGCTTTCAGGGATGAAACTCAGTTTAGAGGATCATTTGGAAAAGAGGTAGTTAGCTTGTTTATCTAGTGGGGTTTTTTTACAAGTCACCTTTTTTATCCATGTAGGGGCTTCATACATTTAATTTTAGAATTTGCCAAAAAAGAAGTTAGAGAACTAGAGTATGCAATGAAGAAGTAAATATAGAAAATGCTATCAGATATACACATGAAATGGTGGGGAACTGGAATATTTTCTAGTTTTTGAAATTTCTGTATTTTTTTGAAGAACCTTCCAAATTCCAAGCAATGATTATGGAGTGCTACTTCATATTGTTATTTAAGGCAGACTGACAGTTTACCTATTGATTTCCCCTCTTCTACTTAAACTCTAGTGTTTCACCTTAGAGTGAAATTATTCAGCTCACTAAAGTGGAAGAAAACTAGCTTAGCAAAAGCAACAGAAACAAATAACTATTTGTTGAATTGGTGATTTGAATCACTTTAGCCTTTAATCAAAGGTGTACCAGAACTTGATAGAAAAGCAGGGGTGGACATGGAGAGACACCATTCATGTAGATTTCAGTTTGGAGGGCCAAGGGCTTCCCCTTTTACACCAGTGAGCTGTTAATTCAACTCATAAAGGAAAGAACACACCATCTGTTTAGCTATTGGTGGTGATCCTGTAGCAGCACACACATCCCTTGCATCCCTTGTTCTGCCCTCCCCTGCCCCTCTAGTTTCAGAACTGAAGAACTACTGTTGGCAGTAGGTAGGGTCTGTTACCAACTTTGATTGTTTAAACCCATTTTATTTGATTTATTATGATGGCTACATTTTTATTTGTTTTCTGCAGGTAGACAGAGATCTTTGAGTATTTATCCTAGCATTCACGTCTTTATTCTTACAAGACCGAATTGGTTCAGCCCTTTTTACTAGACTGATTTTCTAACTTTGCATAATGATCAGAATGCATCGTAATGATCATTCAAAGTTAGCAGGAAAAAGTAAGTAAGTGAATGACGTGTTCAGAACAGTTCTCTTGAATTACATTTCTTGCATAAAGAAAACATATACTTACTTCTGTACTGCTTAGGTCTTAAAGCACGTAAGTTTTTAGAAGTTTCCTGTAGGTTCTGTACCACTCAGGGCTGTTGTGATGCTTTGCTTATTGCTATTTATTTTATCAGCTTATAGAGTTCTACGCAAGACATTGATATTTTGATTCTCACACAGGTAGTTGTGTATTTGGGGCTGTGAATACAGCAGAAACTGCGTATGTTAGTGATTTTTCACTTAAAATCAGTCTCCTTTTTGTTTAAATATACCTTGTTTTTCTTGTTCCCCTCCTGAATTTAACTAAAAGGCCTATTCTATCTGTTCCTTTTAACAGATAAAGCATTATGAATATTGCCATTTCAGAAACCTAATAAGCAACTGTATTAACTACAAGCTGTGTTACCATTTTTTTTTGTTAGTACTAAGAAAAATGCATTATGAAATTCAAATCCGTTATAATGGGATGCCTTTGAGGCTAAAAAAACCACAGCTGTAACAGCCACAAGATTGCAGGATTTCAGAGCAATGAATATGAGGACAAGGCAGCCAGCTTTGGCCTAGATAATTTGTTGAGAGGAAGTGGGGACTGACTGCAACAGTTGAGCTTTTAAAACTAAAGAAGCGAACAGATTGTTGCTGAGCGAAGTTGTGTACAGTGTATTTTTAAAATTAGTATTATGGTAAGTTGAGCTCTAACCAGAGATGAAACCATGCGCATACTTCCTGTCTATCTGAGACACCTCACAAGTGCCTGGGGGTGGAAGAATGAGTTTTGACACACATCAGCACATATCAGAAGTGGTAAAGCTGGTATTTCTTTTGCTGGAAAAGGAGAGAGTGGCTTTCTTGATCACTTCAATTGGCTGTTTAGTATATGGGGTAATTCACAGAATCTTGAAAAGTGCAGTAACTCTTCAGGAGTCTTTCCTGTTCTGTAACTGTTTATTGCAACATTTTGTTGTAATTGTGGGAGCTCTCGTTGATTAATAACTGGAGTGTGAATACCTATAGCCAGATCAGGCCTAGTCTGAACTACTGCTTTGAACTTTACTTGATCATTTCTTTAATGTGTATTTTGTAAAACTAATGATTTAAAGCCTCGAAGAGATGGAATATTTATTTCAACCCTTATGATCTCTTCAACTAACTGGTTACACAGAATATGAACATCTTTTTTTAAACCTAAAAGCTCTGTTCATCCTGAAGCCATAGGATGTTTTTAATGCCCTAGACTGCAACATGAAAGAACCTTGCAGTATTACTTCTTCCTTAAGCAATGGTGGAGCACTTCAGTCTGTCCTCATGTGTTGCCTGATCTAGTCGAGAGGTGGTGTCCCTGGCGACAGGGAGGCTGGATTAAAATGATCTCTAAGGTCCCTTCCAGCCTAGGCCATTCTATGATTCTATGACACTATAGGCCACATCTGGTGAAGGACTGCAGCTAGCCAACAAGGGGTGTGTATGATCCTTCTTAGTATGAGGGATGGCACTGCAGAAGTCTCCTTTGTATCACAAACATGCAAGCATGTGGCACTGAGTGCTCTGCTGGGTAGAAAGCGATTTAGTCATGTAAGTGTGCTTTATGAAGTAAGGTAGAATCTGTTGGATGGCTAGCACAGGACCTATCTGCAAGCACCGGTGACTCCTGGAGGCATCCCATTTCCTTTAAGGTGCTTCACATCATGGATTTGCAGTAGTTCAGATCCTTCGGAAGAGTGATGTGGTTGCTTTACTCAATAAGCCAAGATTCCCAGGAAAGAGAATGGAGAACTTTGCACTAGCTGTGTTTTAATTTGAGGTTTTAGCATCTGGGATTGAAGATGGCCAACAGGCTAAGCTGAAGGAGACATCAACAGTCAGCACACTTGCTAGAGTTTCATGGTATGGTATGTGCCACATTAACAGTTTGCTGCTCTTAAAAATGGGGTATGCTGCATGCTATTTCTTCCTCACCTGGGGGGCAGATCATGGGGAAGAATAGCCCAAAAAATTAATAGAACATGAGGCAATGTCATAGTTCTGCCAAAAAGGCAAATATCATGCTGGAATGTTAAAGTAGTATTTGAAAAAATTGTTAAATAATGTGTTTGCTTCTCTCACAGTTGATTAGGCCATACCTGTGTCCTTTTTCGGACACCAGCTTGAAGAAATATATAAAGTACTTAAACTCCATTGGAAAGCAATTAGAAATACAGGATGTCTTAAAAATATGGCCTGTAGATAAAACTTGTATGCTAACTTGTTTGTTTCATTGTTTTTTTGTTATTGTTTTGGTTTGGGTTTTTTTTTTAGAGATGAGATTAAGGAGTTGCATCTCTTAAGCTGCAAAGCAGAAGCACGCTGGTCTCCATGTGCAGTATTGATAAGACAAGAAATAATAGCGGCAAGTAATACTTAGCTGAGATATTACAGAAAACTCTGCAAGCACTTGAATAAGTTGCATGCAGAGAGTGTGTAATAGTCACTCCTGAATTTAAGAATAGATATGACAGACATCTGTTGTGAATAATACAGTCAAAATGAATCCTACCAAGAGGAATGGCCTTGATAACTTTTTATGTGTAATGAAGTTTATGTTTCTTTTTCCCAGGAATCTGATCCTTCATAATGAAATCTTTGTTGAAGTGGTTAGATTAAGTTATTTCAATCTCTTTGCAGGTATTTTCTAAACTGATTTTCATAGTTCTTTCTGAATGTCTTGTCCCTGGCCAGCAGTTTTACATTGAATGATTAGGCAGCAGTAGAGGGAGTGTGACAGTTAAAAATCCCCTCTCTTGCCTAGAATTTCTTGTGTTGCTCTAGAGGGTTAGCCATTAGGCTCTTGTGTACAGTTGGCTAACTGCTACAAACACTACCTATTGTTAGTTTCTGAATGCTTGGATTTGTGTGTATCTTTGATGTGTAGATCAGTTGTGCTTAACTTACTAAATAATCATATACAGGAGGGATTGATTCTTAGTCTACAAGAAAAATTCTGTATTTTCACTTTGTCTTTTTGTTTCATATTCGTTGACAATTGCACAGAGTTCTGATGTTACTTTTAGTACTCCCCCATGGTTATCCTATTTTGCAACAGTGGCAAAACCAAAATCCAGTGCCTACACATAATTTTTACCAGAGTAATTATGTAATTTAATGTGTTATTCTGTCATTTTTAATGTGATATTAAAAAAGTCCTTTATATTAAATTACAGATCAGCTGATTTCATACAAATATACAGAATAACACTGTAAATGCTTAGATTGTCAAAATATAACTTTATCAATACATGTTTAAACATTATAAAACTAAGGAAATTATAGCTGTATTCAGTTACTTGGGTCAATGTTTGAGAAGTCTTACTGGATGGGGGATTTTGAATTAGTACATCATCCCTTCATCTTGCCCTTTCTCTTCTAGTGTAGGAATAAAAATTAACCTTCCGCTGTTTTCCTTCCCAATAATTACTTTTGAAAGTGTTCTACTAAGTATGGAAATAAACTAAGGCAAGAAATCTCCTTTTGTATTTTCAGCAAAGGCAGTCATGTTTTGTGGTTTGTTTTCATTTTGTTGGGGGTTTTTTAAGGTTCAGTTTTCCAAGTTGGTATGTTTGCTTCTGTAGTTTTACACAATAGGAAATAGTTTTTAAAATACATGATAATAAACAGAAGCTCAATATGCTACAGTTTCGGTGAAAAACCTGCAACATTCTTAGATAATGATCTGATTTTAATTTCTGTTTGCTATTTCTTTCTTTCTATTGGTTCTAGTATCAAAAACTATTGTTATCTTTTTCTGTCAGCCAAAAAGATGGTATTTTTATCAGTTATCTGGAATAGATTTGCTGGAGAATATAAACAATTCCTTTCTCATATATAGATTTTCCTGTTCTGCATACTGTTAAACTGTTTTGTTTGGGGGTTTTTTTAGAACTAACTTACGGAAAAGAAAACAATCATTAAAGTGAGTTTGTCTAGAACTAGAAATATTGCCAGGGAATTATCAAATTGGCTTAAAAAGTGTTTTTTTCTTGAGATTTCATTGACTGTTGACTTTTTAGTCTTCATATAGTCATATTATAGGACTATATAGTCACCATGTGGACTTGTTAAGTCATTTCATTATCTTGATCAGGAACAGCCTGGACTCATTTGATTAAACTGTAAAATAACTTTTGTTCGAATCGATTTGGAACACAGGCATATCATTTTCATAAAATTCTTTTCAGTGCTTTGAAACATCCCAGGTTTTTCACAGCATAAGCAGCATCTCGAGACAGAATTATGGCACATTCTTAAAACTGAGGCAAGTTATTCAGACCTAATAAAATATAAATGATGCTCCTAAGCATTATCTGAGGCTTTTAGTTGGAAAAAGAATGTTTGTCAAGGGAAAGATTTAATATAACTTGTTTGCAACTGCAAAACCAGTATCAAGGACATCTTTTTTTACTAAATTATTTTACACTCTACTAACAGACACATTATTGATTGCTTGGTGGTGGGTTTTTTATTTTGTTGGGTTTTTTACTTAAAACTCTTAATCTTTGAATATATTTTTGTTCTTGCACTAAACACACAAAATCTGAAAGAAATGTGTCAGTTATCTGTGCCTAAAAGGGGAGGCTTCATTGAGAAGCTTCTTATTTTAAGTTGTTACTATTTTATCTGTACCTATGTAGAAACTTAATGTTCAGACTTCACTTGGAACGTACAAAAAAAGTCTGACAAAAATTAATGAATGTGCACCATCTGCAGCCCTAAACTGTAATGCTAAAGAGTTTGAATGTTTGGTTAAACCTTACAGAAAAAAGTGCAATCTGGTAGCTATGGGAATGATTGACTTCAAAAAAGATTTTATATTTCAGGGCATAAACAGCGGGAGCAGGCATTCAAAATAACTTTCCTTCATGTGGTCTTTCAGCAATACAGAACAAGTGGAGAGACCTATGGAAGGAATTGTGGAGAACTGGCATTATTTTTGGAGAGAGTAATCAGTAGTTCTGGGATGCTGGATTAATTAAAATATTTAGAGAGTGATATGCTATACTGGTAGGAGGAATACAGATTTCCACTCTTGGGTCTCAAAGTACTATAGAAACATCAAATGTCTACTCCCCTTTGATTAAGATACGCATTTGCCCAGTTCTGCCAACTTGAAACAGGGTACATGCCTGCTGGGTTGCATCGTTGTGCAGGAAATCTGTGGCCAAATTAGCAACAGAATCAAAATCCAGTGAGTTTTATTCAGTGTGGTAGAGAAAAAAAAGAAAATCTAAATACTGTATTTTTTGTAGCATAGTTACCTTTCTGGATTTGCTGTTTTGAATAGGAAATGAGGTAATTACTGTTTGAATATTTGGAAATGACACTACTCAGTAAATTTCTGGGTAGAGAATCGAGTAACAGTGATTAAGATAGACTGACTCTTAAGTCTTCTTTGAAATATTCCTCACTTTCTCAGTAGAGTTAAAATATTTTTATAACTCTATATGCATCAACTTAGCATGGTTCCAAAAAGAAAAGTCATGAGATTACTATACAAAGTCAACTTTACACAAGTAAGTAAAAATAATGAAAATTCATTTTGCATTTCAAAGAGATTCATTAAATAAAGGATGTATTACCTGTGATTATTGAATTGGACCTCGTTTTGGGTCACTGGGTCCTCCATGATCTTAGAGCCTGTAAATCCTTTCCACGTACCTCATTTTTATTCACAGAGGAAAATCAGCTTCGTGCAGATTTTCAAGTCTCTTAAGAACTCTAAATAAGCTAGATGTCGGAATGATCTAACTGAATAATTCAAAATAAATAAAATATCCCTTTTACACCTGTAGAGAGTGCGAAAGCTGGCAGAAGTTAGTTTAATACTTTCAGACATCTGTACCCTAGGTTCTGGTAACTTCCAACTTTGAGGGTGGGGGAAGAGACACAGGAAAAAAAAAGGAGAGGAAAACCCCTTTTTGCCACAGTTATATGCTGTGTAATGTTTGCTTTCAAGACTGATGAAGTGTTACTTAAAACTTCCTGTAGATTTTCAATTAAAACTTGAAATTGGCTTAATTAGAAGAAGCCCCCCCTCCCACTTTTTAATTTCTCAATGTTCAGTTTGATCATGATGTTCCTACTGTAGTTTTGATTCGTGGTCAAAATGCTGAGAGCATTGAACCATTTTCATTCAGAAATTTGAAAATTATTGGTTCAGCCTTTCTCTGAAATGTACAACAGTAACAAAATCAAAAAATAAAGCCAAATTCTGATTTTTCTGAAGAAAATTTGCCCAAAGCACATTATTACTCTTAGGCTTTTATGTAATAGACTTTTCATATGAAAAACATCATTGCCCTTCATTTTATGTTGTTGTTTGCCAGTTTCCAGAAAAAAATCTTTTGGGGTGTTCTCATTTCTGGAGGTGGAAGGTGGGCCAATGGATTTACTTTTTTGTTGTGGACTTTTTGTTTCAGATATTGCATTTGTCTCTGAGAAATTATGTACCCCAGTAACAAGGTTTCTAGAAAGATTTTAGCAGTTTCTCATCTTTGTCACTCTGAACATACATGAGGAATGTCTTTGAAATCAACTATATTTGCCAAATTGAGTGTGTTAAATGTACTATAGTCATAGTTGTTTTTTCCTGAAGATGTCTGCTATTACTGTAAAGTTGAGTGTCCTCCTAACCACAGCAGGCTGAGCTATAAGCAAAATCCTGCACTCTTAATTACATTCAGTAGTTTTGTTTATTAAGAGATTGATTCTGCAGTGTGTGGGCAGATCTCTGCTATTGGGTGGAACTTGCTGCAGTTTGAAAATATTTAAGGGACTAGTCTTTACTGAAGTATCTTAGTAATTGGGGAGAAAGGTTTTTAATGGTTTCTTTGTGGGTTCTTTCTGCTGCTTTTAATGAAAAAAGTTCTTCGAAACTTCTCTAGGAGATGTTGAACTTACACTTTTTTCAAAACTGGCACATTTTTTTGAGAACTTGAGTCTTTTCAAGCCTTCATTTCCCCAAAAGTTGCTGAAAGCCTGTTGAATTGCTTTAGGGTGGCTGCTAATTCTGCAGGATGGAGTGTGAGTTGAAGTCACTGGCTGTGTGAAACTTTGGTCCTTCATTAGAAGACTTAAGGATCTGGCCAGGTTTTGGGTTGAGGTAGTATGGTAGTATTGTTGGGTTTTCCCACTCATTTGTGGGACTGAGGATGAGTGCAACTGAAGTAGTCAAATATGCATGTGATAGTTCCGCTTGCAAACTAGATGCTTCCATTTTGAATTATGGGAGATGTGCAAACCATGACAAAACTCTTCCTTAGAAAGACAACCTCAAATTACTATACGTGGTAGAAGAAAGTTCTGCCACTGTTCCTCTTGCTTAGTATGAGTGAGGAAAAAAATTGTATGTTGAGGCTTATGATATTTCTTTTTTAAACTCAAAAATTAATTTTGAGGCTTGGCAGCATAGAGTGGGGAGAAGGTCTTGAATCTTTAATAAAGATTCTTCTGAATCTTGGTTATTGAAAATAAACAGGTTTTAAATTTCCATTTAAAAACTGAATATTAAACCCGGTCCTTTCTTTCAGTAGTCATGGGATTCGGTTTGTTTATTTTGGCTTCTTGAAAATGTTTCATTAGTTTCTCAACTCAAGAGTCTTGTAGAGTGGGTACATGCTGAATTTTGAATGTTTAATGCAGGCTGAAATCCTGGATTTTCAAACTTCTTATATATGAGAGACGAAAGGAGGGTACAGACCCAGTTTTCTCTTTGCATATTAATCTGAAAGCAGTCTTGCAGGCTTTCCTACTAAGCATGTCTGCTATGTTTATAGATTGAATGCTTAATCTTGTTTTCATGTGGTTTACTTGGAACATCCTGTGTGTGGTGCAGAGGAATACAGATTAGGAGATAGAAATAACATATTCACACACGCTGTATTAGATGTGTGTATTAGATTATAGGCAAGAGAAAAAAGTAAAGCAATTTTATCAGCTACTGCACGGCATGACAGGCTTTACAAAGAATTAGAATATAGTAATGCAGCACAGTTGAAAGAGGGTGTGAGGATGATTTCATCCCACATAGATGGAAAATATCTAAACGTCTAGAAAAACTGGAAAACCAATTTTCTTTAACAGCCTTAAAAGGTATGTAAAAGCACGATGGTACCATTTTAGACTGCAATATAAAAATGTTTATTCCAGAGTGCTCTGGCGGGGTCTCTGTGTTTCCCCACTCCCACTCAGAAGACCGTAACGATTAATACCGATGTAAATGTCCAAGTTCATAAGATGCGCAGGTTGTTTTACGATGTGGTCATCCAGCCACGTATCAGTCCTTCCCAGTACAATCAGCTCGAAAGCTGGAGCGGAACCCTTCCAGCAGCCCGCTTTGCCTGCCAAAGAAAATTCAGCCACTGAATTGGTGGAAGTTGCTGACTGGTCACCTGGAGACTGCTCCTTATTTAAGCGGTAAACCAGCTTTTCAGCTGCGGCAGCCCGTGCTCCAGACAGAAAATCCCGGCTGTCCGCAGCCGTTGTGAATTGAGATAGCAAAGAAACTGTTCATCCTATTTCCATTAGTAAAACAAAATGAAGTAGTAGTAGTAGTAGTAGTATGGCAGTTGCCCAGCAGTTTGGATTTCCTAATGGAAAGCGCAGGGCTGCAGGAAGCCCTTTTCTCTTTATCGCTTCTTGCTCGCCCGAGAGAGGTGCAGAAGTCGTTGAAGCTGCGGTTCGGCCGTTCGTTTAGGACGCGCTG
>NW_009693352.1:0-1217 GCF_000703405.1 Apaloderma vittatum
TCCCCGCAGGGCCCTCGGGCACCAGCTCCCCGGCAGGGCTACAGGGGCACCAGGGCCAACGCGAGCCCGCTTCCCTCCCGAACTGCTTTAAGCTGAGACCGCAGCATTTCGACCTCTGCTCAAGCTGCAGCTGCCGTGCCATAATGGCTGTGCCCGCGCCCGGCCCCGGCACCTCCTGTTTGCTGCAGCCCTCTGGGCTGTGCCTGACTCTGCTGACTGGAACCAGACCAGCTCCTGACCCTGACTTGCTCTCTCGTGTGCGAGACTTGCCCTCAGCCTGCCTCATGGCCCCTGCGGCCTCTTCCCACCCCCGGGCTGCCCTGGGGCTGCCCTGCTCACCCCGCTCAGCGCCCAGGGCCAGGCCCCTGCCCTGCCAGCCCGGTTAGCACGCCCGGCTCTGTCTCAGCCTTCCCATGCTGTGCCCAGACAAACTTTGGCTACTGGGGATATTTTTTTCTGATGCCTTTTGGCTGCCTCAGCCCTGCAAGCTCTTTTACACTCCACAGTTACCTTTCCATCATCCTCTACTGACGGAAGAAATTTGAGAACTAAAAGCCGAGTTCTTTTCTTGAAAAATGCCCCAGTTAAGTTTCTTTTTTTAATGTATTCTTGTGCTTTCTTAAAGCTGAGAACCCCAAAGATGAGGACTGTAATAAGCAATTTATTTATTTATAATTTATTATTTCAGAAATTGAAAGACCAGGTTGTGGCTGTTATTGTGTTGCAAATATTTGAGATAATTGGATGCTGGCTGGACTTCGGTAGGCTTTTTAGGCAGCAGAGGCTGAAGGATTGAATTCCCTTGCTTCTCCTGGACATGAGTCTGACAGAGAAAATTCTTCAGGAAAAGGGAGAATAAGTGGCCCAGTTACTGGTTTGTTCAAATCTGGTTCGTCTGCTCGAGTCTTTTCTCTACCAAGACTGAGTGTAGTTCCTGCAGATTTCAATGGAACTGTCTTTCCATCTTTGTGTTCATTTTGATTTTCTGGTGCGTTTTAGATAGAGATGTCCTCAGTTGAAGGGGGTAGAATTTTAACCCAGCCCACTGCTTTTGCTAGGTGTGGGGAGAGAGGATCAGTTTCTGAAGGGAGAGCTTGATGATTCTGGCTGGATTTTCCAGGTGTCTGATTAGCCTGTTGCTTCCCCTCTTCAGTGGCAGGGTCCTAAATAACAGGCAATAATCATTACTGTCTGAACATGAGCCAGCAGTGTGCCCA
>NW_009693353.1:0-1355 GCF_000703405.1 Apaloderma vittatum
AAAGGATTAGAGAAATCAAGTATGTGGTATCACAGGCAAAGTACTGGTAGTGAAGTTACAGAGGAACATCATCATTTATAGGTACACCACATTTGAAAGGTGATGGGATGGGAGACACACTGTGAACACTGGGGCATCACCACACCAGGAGCCAATTTAATATGAATATTTCAAAGGAGTTCCATCCGTAAGGATTCATGTAATTATTTCAAAACTGACAAAAATCAATTCACAGCTAATTAATTTTATTCATATTAACAGTAACTGATTAACTTGGAGTTAAAAATTGCAACATATCTATCAATAAAAATGACTGCAAATATTAGAGAATAGACATGAAGGATTACTGCTCTAGTTTCTGTCCTGGATTGAGGTTAATTTCATACAAGTAATGAATATGAATATAATGAATTATATTTTTATATTGGTATTTTTATTACTAACATTTTCTATAGCTACTGTGAAAATTACACTAAGAATAACACTCATACAAAATTGCAAACAAAATACTAAATAATTAGGTCTGATTTCCTGTTAAGTATTAATAGGGAAATTGAACCTAGTGAAGATTGACTGTAGACTGTGAGTATATAATTAATGTCTGCTTGAACGAGTGAATTTGGAGGCCCGGAGAAGCGAGTCCCTCCTGACACTCTCTCGAGGAGGCCAGGTGCTCCCCTTAAGGAGGGTGGGAGGCCAGGTCTAGTGATGTCAAAAGATGAGCTGGGAGGCCAGGTCTACCTAATCGAGAAGCCGGGTTTAGCTGCCCAGGAAGGGACTGGGACACCAGGTCTCCCTGGGTCTGGGCAAGGACGTCACATTAACTCCGAAGTAGGACAGGGAAGCCAAGATGTCAGAGCACCAGCCTGTGACTACCAGTGGCTGGCGGGCATTTGCCCTGGGCTTCAGTTTTACCCTTTGCACCAAACCAGCAGAAAAGCCAAGTTGAACACACCTGGCATCTGCCATGACCGTAAAGCCACAGGAGAAGCAACAACTCCTAATCCTTGCTCCAGAGACATTAAGAGGTCCTCTAAGAATATGGGCCAAAAATCAAAGAATTCTTAAGGTTGGAAACTTTCTCTAAGGTCATCAAGTCCAGCTGTCAATGCAACACTATGGACACCATGACACTGTGTCCCTGAGCACCTCATCTAGATGTTTTTTGAACACCTCCAGGGCTGTTGATGTCACCACTGCCTTGGGCAGCCTGTTCCGATGTCTCACCGCTCCTCCAGTAAAAGAAATACTTCCAAGCTAAACTTCTGGTTCAACCAGAGCCTGACTTTTACAGTGATGTGATGGAACTAGGGGCAGCAACAATAACCCCTTGGCAGTTCTGAGGAAGTCATGGG
>NW_009693354.1:0-5093 GCF_000703405.1 Apaloderma vittatum
GCCGGGTGCGGGATTGCTTAGGGCTGCGCTGGATGGGACTGCCCGTCTGCGGTGGTTTGTGAGGAGCTGGTGGCTCATGCTGGGTTCTGCCTTGGAGCGTAACTGTGGAGATGCAGGACAAGGCTCGCAGGCAAGCAGGGAGGGAGCAGCCAGCCGCCTTCAGCTGGGGGCTCAGAAGGTGCAGGCGGTATGTGTGACAGGCTCTTCTCTTCTCAGGCGAGCCTTCCGCTGAGGGAACCGTCGCTGCGCTCCCAGGTCAGGGAAACATGTCCCGTCGGAAACAGACCACTCCTAACAAAGTTCACTGTAAGTATTATGTTACCCGGGACCGTGGGATCCTTGCCCTGGCTGGATTGTTGTGGAGTGAGATGGAGAGGAGGGAGGTGAGGGAAAGGTGCAGTTTGTGGGGGAATGGTGGTTACCCATGTTTTGTCTTAGGGATTGTAAGAAGAGAAACTGAGCTCTGTGCGTCAGGTGAGCTGGCTGTGTCCTGGCACGGTAGGGCACGGACAGGCTTGAACAAATGCCTAATGCTGTAAAGGTGGGTGTGTACGTGCAGGGCCTGTCGCTGTGCTTCGCATTCGCACCGTCGCAAGTGCAAGTAAGTACACTGAGAAACGTGACTTCAGGGTCTGGCCTGACCTGGGCAGCAAGGGGAGCTCTAGGCAAGGTGGTTTGAGCATATGGCTGAAAGCCAGGAGGTGCTGGGATCTGATCCTTGCCCTGCCACAGACTCAGCTGACTGGCCTTGGACATGCTGCTTCAGCCCAGTGTAGCTGAATTTCCTACCAGAATGTAAATAAATGTAAATAAAGATGCTTGTTCCTCCCTTGCAGGGAATGGGCAGTGGCTGAGTAAACAGCTGGACAGACTGGTGCTGTCTGTCAGGTCGTTCCTGAGCTGGGCTGATAGGACAGAGCTCTCTTTCTCCAGCGTTGCCAAACCCCTGACATTCATTTGAAAGCAGAAGGGCTGAAGATGCTGTACATCAGCACTTCTCATCGGGAGGCTGCGGCAAGGTGTCAGTGGAGCTGGGAGACACATGTGGGTGTTTGGCTTTTGTTTGACTGATTGCAGCAGAGGGAAGTTGGGTGGACTGAAGCTTTGTCCTTGTTCGCATCTGGCTTTGCTGGAGACACGTTTGGAATTTGGGCTGGAATGAGGAAAATGAATTTCCACTCCTGCAGACTTAAGAAAGCAAGGCTGATGAGAGGGCCCGAGGTATTGCTAAGCTGTAGTAGCTGTCGGGTGTGGGACAGAGAGCTGGATGCTGCAGCCCTAACCCTGCCTCACTTGGCCGAAGCTGCTGCCTTGCATGTCTGTGTGTTGCTCTTTTGAAGGGGGAGGGCAACAGGAACCCGTGCATGCCGTTGTCTGTCCTGGGAGAGAGCACGCTGTGATACAGCCTAACGCTTCGCACGCTCGGTGAGCGTTCTGGGGAGAATCACTGCTGCTGAGTTCCTGGAGGCTCTGTTGGATGCTAGAGCTGGGGGCACGGGGGAGCTGGCAAAGCCGTCCTTGGTGGCCAGTGTCAGAGTCTTGAGGCGTGGCTTTTGGCATCTGCACTGACGTGTGCTCTCCGCTCCCTGCTTCTGGGTGCTGGGCTCAGCAGCGAGCAGAGCGTAACTTTGATTTGCCTGATGGTACCTTAATGTCTTTGAATTTGCCTTCCTTAGAAAAGTTTGATATGTCTCGTGTTTTGTCCAATGATGCCGGAAACACATCTTGTGACCACAGGCTTTTGCTCCTGAGGGTGCCCAGATAGAGCTGCTGCGGTTTAGGTCAGACTTTGATAAGGCATGGGCTGCCGCTGGCTCCCCTGGCGTAGAGTCCTGGCCTCTCACGTGTGGAAACCAAGGGGCACAACAGCCGCAGTGGTGTTTAGGTGGGCTGTTTTCTGCATTCCACTGTGTAAGGGTTATGTTCTTGAGAAGCTGGTACTGTTATATACAGAACTATACGTACTCTGGAGTTCAGCTGTGCATTGTTTTCGCACTGAGCATTGCTTCTTTATCTGCAAAACAAGTGATCGTATCTCCAGTCTGGGTCTGGGGGGAATCTGCCTGACAAACGTGCTACTGGCGGGCATGAGGTTGATGTTATGGCACCTGGTGTGGCACAGAGAGGAGTTGTAGGACCTGTTCACCTCCTTTACATGCAGCACGTTGCTACAGAGCAGCTGTTCAACAGGCATCTCCAGGAGCAGCCAGTAGGACCACGAGAAAATCAAGGAACTGAAAGATAGAAGAAACGTGTCAATGGTGATGTCTCCACCTTGGGATGGAAAAATCTTGTCTGTGTTATGATGAACACCACCAAATTCTTGGGACTTCTCTGTCTACCTAGCGTGCTGTGTGTCTGGAGGGCCCAGAAATGCCATGCAGTGCACTGACGAGGATAATCGGAGAGAGCAGCAGCTCCAAGAACTGAGTGAGCCAGCAGAATGAGGAGTCAGGCTGAGACATAGCAGACACGTTACTGAGACATCTTCACAGGGACTGGAGTGGTTGGGAGGAGAGGAATAAAAGGGACAGCAGGTATGCAGCTTTTTACGCAGTTGTCTGCAGCTGGGGTCTGATTTCACAGGCTGCGGGGCTGGGGAAGCGCTTTCTGGATTTGCGTAAATACCGCTGTGAATATCTGACCGGACAGATTTGTGGGACGACGGGGCCTACTTCTTCCTTGCATGGCCACTCTATGTTATCTTCTTTCTTGGATTCGCTGGGGCAAGCGACAGCTGCCCACCTCCTCTCCTTGGCTTGCTTGGTGCCACCTCTTCCCAGGGCTACTTCCCAGGCTCGGCATGGCCCCCATTTAACCTCGCTCGCATCACAACATGGTTTGCTGCCCTCGCTTAGCACAGAATCGCTTTGCTTGGCAGGCAGAGCGACCAGTTGGGAAGTTGCGTGGTTGCAAGTCAACAGAGTCTTAAATGGAAGTTGACGTGTAAGGAATTCAAAATAATACAGAAACGGTGAAAATCTCATTGTGCATGATGGCCAGTCTTTCTACAGGTTTAATTGTAGTCATCTCCCACTTGGCAGGGCTGCAGCACATAGTTGGCTTTTAATAACTGAATTTTGTTTTGCTACATGGCGCATGAAAAACACACCTGAGAAAGTGGAAACAAATAAAACTGTAATACTGGAATATACTTTCTGCGTTGCCCGTTCCACATAAAATTGGAAAATACAAACAGTTACATCATTCCTGTGGAGATATCTTAATTGGTTCTATTTGGTCTTTATTTTCTCCCAGAGTCTAAAGTATAAAATCTCTCTAAGCAATTCATCTGATCTTGCGTTCAAGCCCATCCGTTGCTGCTCTGTCACTCCATCAGTTGTGGGCCGCTCACCGTTCTTGTGCTTGCCAAAAATCTGCTGCAGGTCTTAGCGCGCACTTTTATTTTCTCTCCTTGCTGTCCCATGAGCTGCCTTTCTTCCTATTGCTTGTACCCTTTGCAAGTGATGCTTATTTTAGAACTCTTGAGAACAGCTTTTGTCAGTCAAATTAATTCCCACTTCCTAGCTCTATTTGTCATGGTCCCAGTACCCCATTAACCCTCTATTTCCTTCTCTCTGACACACACCATATGCTGTCCTCTTCAGTGTTCCGTGAGTTCTGCTGTCCGTAACACTCCCAGTTGGAAGAGAAAGTGTCTTCTGAGAAGTAGCAGCCAGCATTCAAAACCTAGCGGAAATGTTCTTGCATCAAAATCCTTGGTTCTTAAAGGGCTCTGCGGGCTGCCATCGTTAACCCTTTCAATTATGTTGTTTTTCATTTCAGTAACCACTACAGCAGTGTGGACAACCCAGAATAGCCATGAGGCAGGTGGAGTAGATCCACAGTGGTGGGAAGACTTGCTGATTGCAGGTCCAGGAAAGGAACACAGAGAAGACCTACCTGAACAGGGACTTAAAATTGATGTACAAGGAGGGAACAAAGTGGCTCATCTCTGAGGGACTTTTCTGTTTAGGAAGGAAGACAGGGCAATGATGCAGTTTCTTTTGTTTTGTGGATTTTGGGGTGGGGGCTGTTGTCTCGTGTGTTTATTTTCCAGAACACCTCAGAGTTATCCTGCATTTGTACAGTTCAAGAAGGGAAGGGCTCAGGAAAAAATAAGTAAGTTCTGGCTACCGAGTTGATCCACCACCAGATGCTAGCAGTCCTACCTGCCCCCGTTGCCCGGTACTGCAGGGCTGCCCCCCACCTCCACCGCTGCTCACCTGGTGCCCCACTCACCTACAAGATTGTGGAGAGGAGAAGCGGAATGCAAAGCAGAGGCATTGGTGTGGTCTTTCACTGTCCTGTGTCTCTGTTTGTAAAATGAATACAGTGACTTGTTCTGGTGTTGTGGTCAGCCTGCAGCCCTTTTTGTATTTAATAAAGAAACTTACGGAGAAGAGTCTGTGAATTCACTACTGAGCATGACATCCTTCACCAATAGCAGCGATCCTTAAGCTGGTGCCTGTCTTACTCCCTTCCCAAAGGAACTGGAACGTTTCCAGAGCGGGATGGAGGTGGGGATGTGTCTACGCGAGCATATGTGAGCAGAAACAATAAAAGTGTAACTCTGTACCTATAAAACATTAAAAGCCCTAAAGCTTCATCAAAGTAAGCCCTAGTCCATCAGTAGGTGAGGGAGACACTTTTCCTGAAGTTCTTTTGGAGACAATATTAGTTTAATATGTAAGAAATTCTGTATAAGCTAAAGATAGCATTTTTTAGTCTTTCCCAGTCCCATGATGCCTTCTTAGATACAGGCTAGAGGAGAATGCAGAAGACGTCGCCTGCTAACAGCTCTGGTTTGGTTAACGTTTGCATTTCTGGCTGTAAGCGGGTAGTTCTCTGCACTGCGCTGGATTGGTGCTGACGTAGTCTGGGAACGTTGTACGGAAAGGCCGCTGGCAGACGTGGTCGCTGTCTTAGTTGTTGTGACTGATGCAAGTGTTACGGACAGGAGAAGTTCCCTCCTCAGTCGCCTCATATAAAGATCACAGCTTACAAAATCCTGCAGACCGTCTGCATAGCCTGTATGCCTGAGCGGGAACCTTCCTGCCGTTAGGCTCCTGCCCCACAGAGATGTCAGCCGC
>NW_009693354.1:5165-10127 GCF_000703405.1 Apaloderma vittatum
AACTGTCACCCATAGCACATCTCCCACCGCAGTTTTACATCTGTCCTGTGTTCTGCAGGTCTCCTGATTTCACCATACTTTCTGTTTGTCTTGCAGTGCTTTTTGGGTCTCTGGGCTTTTGTCCCAGTGGTTTGTGGATATTTGCTTCTCGGAGAGGCACTGTAACTCCGTAGTGTCTGCTGCTCATACAGTCTGTATCTGGGTCCCACTGACGTCAGGCTGTGGTCCAGACAGAAAAGCAGCACTCCAGGTTATGAAAGCCACTCGGTGCTGGAAAGGCTTCTGACGGGGTGCTTGTGCCACAGCAGCCACAACGGTACCTGCTGCTTTCCGTGGCAAACAGACTTGGGGTGCTCCTCAGCACCTCTCTTCAGCCCCTATGGACCGTTCTCAAATCTTCTCTGCAGAAACCTTTCTCACGTTTCTGAAACAGAATGGTAATGCCTTCAAATGCTTTGGAAACCTCCGTGGGGATGTCAGGAACTAAAGCTCTTCTCCCACAGTCTCTGTGAAACTTCTGAAGGTCTTTGAAATCTTCCGTACATTACTGCTTTTTAAAGCTCTACTGGAAATTGCGAGGTAAGCACCAGAAAGGCAGTGTGAGGGTGAATATGGGGCAAAGCTGGCTGAAACAGTGGAGCGTGTGCGAACGTAGCTGTCCTTGCAACAGGACTGGTGCTCTCTCAATGGGTCGAGAATTCAAGTCTCTGGTTATACCAATGCTAGTTGTGGCCCTGTACGAAAAGGTACAATTTTCTTCTGACAGCTACGGTTTGTCTTCTGTTTTATGTGAAAAATGCGCTGTCTTCCTTAGTATTTTCACATTTATGCTTTGAGTGGTTCTTGACAACTTACAAACCAGTTGATGAATTTAACCCAAAAGCTAGCCCACTGGAAACTTCAGCACCTTGTCCCAAGCACTCCCAGCTCATCCCCTCAGAGAGGTAGATCATGGCTACACCTGGAACAAAGTAATTTGTTTGCTTTGTTATGAACATTAACGGTTGCCTTGTATTGTTATTCTTTGGAACCAGAAATTCTCCTTAGCAGGGACTGCTGTGAGAAGTTTTCTTTCAGAGAAGCACAGATTGCCTTCTCTCAATGTGTTTGGCATCTCCTGCTGAGCTGAGGTACTGGTGATCAGTGTCTTTCGGCAAAACACCTGTAAGCTATCCTAAATGAGCATCTCGGCTCTCTGGGTTCCTTCCCTTTGCTTTCTGTTTTGAGCATACGAAGTATCACTGAGATTTCTTTTAGCCAGAGCGACGCCTGGGCAAGGCAAGGCAGTGAAGCAAGTTATCCATCATGTAAGCGGCAGAACACCAGCTCTGAGCACAAACACCGCCTTGAAGGGCAGCTTGTCCTCAGTCCTCCTGGGACAGAAGGTGGTGACACAGTGTGCCAAGGACAAGCCATGGCTGTTAGTATCGCTGTGGAAAGCAGATGTCCCAGGGGAGGTACTGGTTTTGTGCAAGTTGCCTGTTACAGCAGGGAGAAGGACTGAATGTTTTGAAAGAGCCATGCAGCACTGTGCCTGCTCCAGGATGCTGTCACAGTCCCCGCGTGGCTTCGGGGCTTAGAGCTGTGCTGTAGCCCTGCTGGTGGGGACTCTGGGAGCAGAGAGAGCCACCTGGCTACCTATGGCAGGTAGATGGGATCTCACAGGGGTTTTCTGTGGCTGGAGTGACATGTAAAAGGTGTGCAGAGAGCAGCCTGGTCCCAGGCATTTCCTCTAGTGAGACTGTCCTGCACCAGGGGCTGGACTCACGTCAGCAGGTACGAGAGGCCGGTGTTGCCGGGCAGGCAGGCAGAGAGGTTACTTAAATGCTTTCTGAGGGGTGACTTCAGAGGTTCTGCACAGTGCAGGTTAGCAGCCCTACTCTTGTGTGTTTTCAGCAAGTCTTTGTGGTGAAAGCAATGGAACAGCACCAGTCTGACTCTTTGTCCTTGTGGCTGCCAGGGGAGCACGTCTTTGCAGGGCTGGAGGAGCAAGCCCGCCAAGCCATGCTGAAAAACAACTTTCCTGGAGCTCTTGGGGACCAAAGGCCAGCCCTTCATCCACTGCAAGACCCTGACTCCAGCAGCAGTGAGTTCTGCCCCTTCCAGTAATGGCAAGGTAGTGGACCGGGGAGACTCGGACAAGGGGTGAGGCGAGGGACTGCACAGCAGGCGGGCTCCTCTGAGGACTGTCGTACCTATCTCTGGGTTAGCTCCTGGCTCCTGCGCAGGATTTTGTTGGCAAACAGCAAGAGCAGGGCTGCTCTCTAAGGGCAGGCAAGCCTGGGCCGCCACAACACAGGTGGGGCAATGATCGCGCTGCCGGGATGCAGTCCCAGCTGACCACAGCGGGGTGGTGAAGGCAGCAGGTCCAGCCCATGGTCCAGTGACTGTCAAGCAAGACAGGAACAGGCCAGGTCCAGGGACTCTACAGAGCGTGTCAGGGACTGACGTGCCCCAGCCTGAGCTTAGATGGAGCCCGTGGGCAGAGGCCCCACGTGATGCTGCTCAGGACAACTAAGGCCTGTGAAGGCCCTCAGGGTCCTGACACTTGGCGTAACTGTTCTGCATGTTCCAGGTAGCAGTGATGAGGAGGAGACCACCCAGGATGAAGTTTCTTCCCACACATCTGAGGAGGATGGCTCAGTGGTGAAAGTGAAGAAAGAACTGGAGAATGCAGAACAGCCTGTGGCTGGAACTCCACTGACAAGAGAAAACGAGGCAAGTGTGTACTGGCTCCACGCTCAGCCTCCCAGGGAGACAGAAGGGTACTGTCTCCTTTCCCCATCAAGGTTCCTTCTTTTTCTCACTCCCACCTCCTCCAAGTAATGTCTCCTGGACAGAGGAAGGGGTACAAAGAGCTCTCGGGCTGCTAGGAACAGGAGATAGCAGCCACAAACTGCCATTCTTCTGACCAGCCAAGATGGTTGTGCAGTGTCCTTCAGCTCCAGTGCCCTTCTCTGACTGACTCCCCATCCTCCTGCCAGGGACCAGGTCTCGCCTGCAGGAGCCGCTGCCTCAGCAAGGGCCCGGCAGCACAGGCAGGCCACGAGGCCTTTTCCTCCCCAGACAGTGGGATTTTTGCTCAGAGGCTACACAAAGGAGGTTTCAGGCTGCAAGAACATGAACCAGCTTGAGCGGGACCAGGCACGCAGTGCTTGATCCGACCGAGGCCGGCCTGCGGTATCCGCAAGGTGCTGAGCGAGAGGTGGGGCTGGGGTGCAGGGACCTGTGCGCCTTACACCAAAGCGGCTTTTCCTCCCTGTAGGTACCTGAGAGTTTGAGTGTTGACCCCGTGCTGGGACTGTCCCAGTGTCCCCTCTGCCAGCTGGAGTGTGGGAGCAGAGAGCAGCTCATTACTCACGTGTACCAGGTAGGGGATGGTTCTAAAGTGTGGGGTGTCTCTGGCCTTAAGCCCCAAATCCAGAAACAACCAAAAGCACAGGGCAGCTTTTTTCTGGCCTTCGCAGTCACAGACCTGAGCTTCTAGTCAGGATGTGACTCAAGTTTACAGCAGTAAACTGTGTCCAGAGGGTACACAGGGGAAAGAATTGGCAAGGCACTGCTCTGCAGAGCTGGAAAGCACAACTCTATCCCAAGGCAGTCTCTGCAAGCAGTTGTAAGATAAGACCAGGTAGTTCCTTCAGATTAAACACGGAAGCAGTTTTCACATCATTCAGTGAGATAAAAAACCTTCTTTCTAAGCACTTAGTTCTCTATTTTGTACCTTTATCGCAGTTCCTATGCATGAAAACAGCTGTTCTTCCTCTGAAATGATTCCAGTACTGCAGGAAATGTTATGGAATTTCACAGGCTTTGTTGTCAGTATTCTCTCCACCGCACATTAGTCTGTAAAAGGAGGAATGAAGCAGAACTGAATTGGCCACTTACCTGCACCAGTTGACTGTCTCCATTAAGCACTTCCACACCGGCATCCTGCCTGCTCTTGGTCCAGCAACAACAGCTCCTCCGATGCATTTCTGAAAACATGGGTCAAGTCTTACGATATAAGTGCTTTGGACTTAATTGTTTATCTTGCACCGGAGTGGAGCTGCAGAAGGGTTTCCTCCTTGTTTGTCCCCAAATGTCTTGAGCTTGGTCTAAGAGCTGTCAGAAAGCGGTTTAGTGGTAAAGTGTTCTCCTTCCAGGAGGCTGAACTGAATGGTTTGCCATGTCTATTGAGCTTGCCTCAGACTGGGCAATTTGTCACTAACAACGTAGTGACTGTTTTGCAGCACACTGCAGCTGTGGTGAGTGCCAAGAGCTACATGTGTCCCGTGTGCGGCAGAGCCCTCAGCTCACCAGGATCCCTTGGGCGGCACCTCCTGATCCACTCGGAGGACCAGCTGTCAAACTGCGCAGTGTGTGGGGCACGCTTCACCAGCCACGCCACGTTCAACAGGTCAGGGTCACTCTGGCTGGTGAGTGGGCTAGGGCACCCACATTGGAGATTAGGTGGGTTGCCTTAAACGACACAAAAGTCATGACTTCGGACCCACTAAAGCCTCTGGGGGAGTTGTGAACACTCCCAGTGAGCGAGTCTCCCTTGATCCCTTCCTGCCTGTCGCTCTGCATCTCCTGCTCAGACCTCTACAGGCCGTGCTGACAAAAGGGTGCTCCTTAGCTCTCTGAAGAACTAGACTGTGCAGAAAGCACTGGGGTCTCCAATCACTGGGGAACAAGCGCTGCTTCCCTTGCCCAGCGATCTGTCGGAGTAGGTCTGTACTGCCCAGACGGGTTCATCGTTTTCAGAGCAGGACTACAGGCAGAAATCAAAATGTTCCTTGTTTGTGTCCCACCTGGTGGAAGATTATCCACCAGTGGATAGGAGAGATCCAGAGATGATGGGGAGGAGCAGCTTGCACGTTAATTCCTGTTCTTGCCTTCTTCCAGCCTAGATAATGCTCTGGGCTAACCTGCTTCCTACCCCCGGGGGTGATGTTGCTTCGCTGTAGGTATTGAGAC
>NW_009693354.1:10151-10543 GCF_000703405.1 Apaloderma vittatum
GCCAGGGGCTGTAGAAGGGGCGCTGCGCAGTGCAGCCCCGCGGGCAGTCGGAGATGGGGAGTCTTCCGTCAGCACCAAGCCTCTGACTCTGTTCTTTCTGCTTTCCAGTGAGAAGCTGCCAGAGGTGCTCAGTGCAGATCGCCTGCCAGCGCCGCAGAGCGAGGGCCCCTCGGGCGCTGAGGGGACAGACGTTGCCTTTCACGCCCCTGTGTATCCTGCAGGCATCCTCCTCGTGTGTAACAGCTGTGCTGCTTATCGCAAGCTGCTGGAGGCGCAGGCGCCTGGCATGCGAAAGTGGGCGCTTCGCCGGCAGAACGAGCCCTTGGAAGTGCGGCTGCAGCGCCTGGAGCGGGAGCGCACGGCCAAGAAGAGCCGGCGGGACAATGAGACGC
>NW_009693354.1:10567-10952 GCF_000703405.1 Apaloderma vittatum
CGTATGCGGGACCGAGAAGCGAAGCGCCTGCAGCGCATGCAGGAGACAGACGAGCAGCGGGCGCGGCGGCTGCAGAGGGACCGGGAAGCCATGCGACTGAAACGTGCAAATGAGACCCCGGAGAAACGACAGGCCCGGCTCATCCGGGAGCGCGAGGCCAAGAGGCTCAAGCGGCGCCTGGAGAAAATGGACATGATGCTCCGGGCACAGTTCGGCCAGGACCCCTCTGCCATGGCTGCTTTGGCAGCTGAAATGAACTTTTTCCAGCTGCCAGTGAGCAACGTCGAGCTGGAGAGCCAGCTGCTGGGCAAAATGACCTTCGAGGAGCAGAGCAACAGTGCACTCCACTGAGCTACAGTCAAGGACTGCGCCGCCTCTGCTGCAC
>NW_009693354.1:10962-13664 GCF_000703405.1 Apaloderma vittatum
CTTCCGCGCTCAGGAGGCTGCCGTGGGCCCCTTGCTGACTCTCCCTGACAGACGGTTCTGGTTTCCTCCTGAACACAGGAGGAGAACAGGGCTGAGAGATGTCTGCCAAAGTAGCCCTACTGGGAGCAGATCCTGAGGATACCATCTGCTCTGGGGGCCAAGTCACAGCCTGTGAACAGGGGGAAATAAATTAATGTTCATGTTTGTTTAGTCCCCTGCTTTAAATTTTGTGCTTCGTCCTGTTCTTGGACCTTCGCCCCATGGATGGGCTTGGGCTGCTGCAGTTGTGCTGTAGACGAAAGCCTACCTCACTGAAAAGGGATCTTACTTACTGCAGCATGAGTTATGGAGCTGAGGACTTTGGCAGTCCACAACTCCTCCAGGAGTAAATCCCTTGCCGTGTGTGCTCATAAAAAGGAAGCAAAGGAGGATGTCGTCTCCCTGGAAATGGCTTTCTCTTAACACCATCATTATGTGCTTATTTGCAGTAGGGTCTATGGAAAAACTAAGGGGAAACTGAGTTTCTGTTCTAAGATTATATAGGTTATCTCAGAACAGAAAGGGTCATCTTAGAACACTAACACAAAGTCTGACTGAGGTAAGCAAGCAGCAAACAAACTTTGCTGGCTTACTCGCAAGTTAATTTTCACTTAAACAGCATTTCAGGTTTGGAATTGAAAGAGTTGAGTGTGGGTTGGTCAGTTTTCTAGTACCGTAGGGATTTGCTTTCTCCATCCACCTGGACTCCTCAGTGCAAGAGGCACACACGTGCCACATGAAGCGGCAAAGCGCCACCGAGGGAGCAAAGGGCCTGGAGCAGCTTTTCTGTGTGGAGAGGCTGAGGAGAGAGCTGGGACTGTTCCACCTAAAGAGAAGGCTTGAGGGAGAAGTGGGGAGATCTTACCCATGTTTATAAATACCTGAGCTGAGAGTGTAAAGAAATGGAGCCGGGCTGATTTCAGTGGTTCCCAGTGACAGGACCGGAGGTAACGGGCACAAAGTGAAGCACAGAAGGTTCCCTCTGAACATCAGGAAACGCTTCTTTACTGTGCGGGTGACAGAGCACTGGCGGAGGTTGCCCAGAGAGGTTGTGGGGTCTCCCACCTTGCTGGTACTCGGAAGCCACCTGGACAGGGTGCTGGGCAGCTGTAGGTGGCCCTGCTTGAGCAGGAGGGGTCGGAGCAGATGAACTCCGGAGGTCCCTCCCCACCTCAGCCGTTCTGTGACTTGATAGCAAGCTGAGCCTGTTGAACCATTTCAGTACAGTCAGACACCCTGCTGCTCGTCCGGGACCACGGCTCACAGCCAGGTTTTTCTCATAGTAGACTCCTCCGTGACCAACAGTGACTTTTCAGTGGTCAGTGAGGTAACACTGTGAGACAAGGGGAGGGCACCACGACTAAACAGAACCACGCTGGTAGAGAAGAAAGTTGCTTTTGCTTCCACACTCAGCAGCAAAATCAATGAGGGAAATGTGGAAAAGGGGTGATCTGGGGGGGAGCCATGGAAAGCTACAATAATGGAGTCTGGAAAAACCTGCCAGAAGGCTGGGAATTTGAGTCTTCTTTAGTTTAGTCAAGAGGTGGCCACAGCAAAATGCGATCATAGGCTGTACCCATATGCAAAATTCCCTTTGCTAATAGAAATCACAATGAAACTACAGAAATTAAATCCAGGCAAAGGGTCAGTACCCTCTTCATTATTTGTTCTTTTTAAGAACGAGCGTCTAAAAATGCACGCTGTAGCTTTGTGGCTTCCAGAAGTCAGCCCAGCAAACACTGTGTGCTGCACATCCGTGTCCTGCAGCCTGAAGCCCCTTGCTGCTTTCAGAGCGTTTCCAGTTAAGGGCTGCAGCACAGTTATGCTGTGATCTAAATATATTGGCAGCTACTGTCTTCTCCCTGGTGGCTGTTTCTCTGCATTAAGTCAGAAATCGTGACCACAAAACTCATACTTGAGATCAGAAGAGTAAAGTTAAAACAAGAAAAAAAACTTTCGGCCAGACTATTTAGAAACTTCATTTTTCCCTCTTTTCTCAGTTTGAAAAACTCTTGATTGAAGTCTCTTAAAGCCCTAGCTAATGCTTGCAATAGTTGCCTCAAAGTGCATAATACTGCCTATTTTTCACTGTAATCAGCCGAACCTCAGTCAGTCTTGTGGACATTTGCTACAGAAGGCATTCAATCTCGTCAATGCTACAATTTCCTCCACGTGCCACTGTAACATCTGGTTTCCTCACCTTCAGCAGCTGTTTCGATACACGCTTCATCACTTAGAACTGACATCCACGAGCCACTCTTGCCTCTCGCTTTGGGAAAAGGCACCAGCTCTGGGAAGGATCTGTTCAGTTCCACACTCCCTTGTTCGTGTCCTCTTTGTCCTCTGAACTCACCTCTCACTCTTACCTCTGTCCATTACCATACTCAAACCAACCGAGCTTGCTTCTGGCAGAACGTGCGATTGCTCCAGCTTGCGTGTTTTGCTTGGCCAGCACAGAATCAGAACCACACTCTGCAATCTGCAGGTGGAACTTCCCCTGGAGCATCGCTGGCACCTGATCATTACCCCAAGGGGTTCAGGAAAGACCCCGTAAAAGCAAAAGTGCTGGAGCGCTGAAGCATGGCTCAGAGTCCATCTGTCGGTCAGCCTTTGCCTGGCCCTTGTCACCAACCTCCAGATCACTCTCTGCAAGACCAGAGAAG
>NW_009693355.1:0-397 GCF_000703405.1 Apaloderma vittatum
CTGCCTCCTGTTTGGGAGCCTCTGCACCCGCACCGTGAGGCTGGAGAGCCCCAAGGGAGCCGCTGTGGCCCTCATCATCTCCTGAATGCCAATCTCCATTAAAACATTACACATTCATTTCAGAAAGAGAATATCTAATTCAAGAGAGTTTGGAGGGGGGTTCAACCTTACAAATTATCATTTAAATAGATCTGTTCAGTGAGCCCAGTTCGGGAGAGGAAGAGCAAACCGGGAGCCTTTTGTTGTCTAAATTGTTTTTGTCACTTGAGTCGGAGCATTTGAAGTGCTTTGATTTCTTTAAGAGCTTACTTTGCAGAGGGAAACAAGCTTTTAACTTCTGTTCAGCTTTCTCCCTACTTACGTTTGCTTGTCTTTTGGAGGCTTCCTCCTCCCTGCG
>NW_009693355.1:440-2794 GCF_000703405.1 Apaloderma vittatum
CTGGGAACGCGTGTGCCGGACGTGGGCTCTAAGGTGAGGTGCAGCGCGCAGCGACTGCTGCACTGGAGTTCACTTCAAAACACACTTCACCTCTAAGCTGCAACTGCTTCTTGGCTCTTAGACCTTCCCGTGGGTATCAAAGATGCCTGTGATTTGAAGGGGCTCCCTCCCCACGCAGCAGATGCTGTCAGTGAGGTCCTCATGCGCCCCACGGCCCAAGTGACAGACGGGGACATCCTGCCCAGTGCCGGGGCATGGTGCTGTGGCCTGAGGCACAGAGCAGCTGTGGTGCTGGGGAAGGGTGAGCTCTGCCAGCCCTTCGGGGCAGGCTGAGTCCACAGGGCTCAGCCAAGCTCCAGCTTCCTTCCAAATGGCACGAGCTGTGCCGGGCAGAGGAATGTCAGTGCACCCTGGCCTTCCGTGGTGGGGGAGAGCAACATCCTGGCCAGAGGACCATGCTGTAGGGTGTGAGAGAATCCTGGCCCCGTGGTTCAGAGGGAGAAATTCCTGCTTACACACCCAGCTGTCAGCAAAGCATCACCATTGGCGGTAGAAAAGCCATCCCCAGAACACATGTGTGAGGCCAGATCCTGCTGGTGCTGCTGTGCGGCTGAGCTGGTTGCTGCAGGCTGAGCAGGGGATCTGTGACACCTCGGGGCACCCTGGGTGGCCCCGCTGTGGCACAGTGTCCTGCAACAACCTGGCACAAGCTCTCACAGCAGGGCTGTCTTTGCCCAAAATCGCTGGTTTCAGAAGGCAGGTCAGGAGGCCGGTGGGATGTGCCATTGCTCCTTGGGCTGCAGATGATGCTGGAGGAGTGCTCAGTGCCCTCCACCTCTCCAGCCTGCTGACTTCTCCTGGGGCAAAAATGAGCAGCAAGTTGAGCAATGCCCTCGGGCAGCTTCTCCAGCTGTCCTGGCTAGTGCAGCTCCTTATCTGTTCATGTTGAAAAAAAAAATCAATTATATCATTGATAGGTAACTGATAAGGTCTCCGAAGGCCTGACACATCCTGGGCTTGCCATTGGGTTTGTCCTTTTAGTTTAGCCACAGACAGTGTTCTCTCTCCTTGGAGAAAGTTTAACTGTAAATGTTCACGCGTGTTCGGTTTTTTTACTGTGTTTTGCTTCCCGGTTGCTGCTGTTGGTCCTTTGGCTGCAGTGTGAGACCTGACAGAGAAGGGCAGGATGCATCTTTGCCGCAGCTCCTGCCCTCGGAGCTCCTGCCCCCTGCTGCCCCACCCACCCCCACAGGAGCCACGGCGTGACTGTCGTGTTGGGACTGGGAGCTGGTCGCATCTCGGAGTCTCTCTGGTCCCCTCGGGAGGCAGTGGGTGCTGTTGCCGGCACTGCACCTCGACGTACTGCTGGTTCGCTGTGATGGTGCTGTGGAGGCAGCGGGGCCAACGCCCTGCTTGGCACTGGACCTGGAGTGCTGGCTCTGGCCACGCTGCCTCAGGCAAGTGATGCCCTGGAGCAGGAGAATGGAGAAAGCCCTCTCTTTCCTCAGGAACGTGTTCGTGTTTTCCCTCCAGGCTGAAGAGCTGTGCCCGAGCCCCTCTAGAGCTGGCCCTTCCTCTAGCAAAAGTGTTGTGCAATAGCAGGGCTCTGTCCGTAGGCGATGGGGTCTGACAGGGTACGTGTTTAGCAACCCTCCCACCAGGTTATCCCCCATCCCCAACCAGCCAGTCCTCCCCAGCGCGCATGCACACACACTTGCATTTTGATTTCTATCCCAGATGTAAATACGGGAGGAGCGCGGTGCTGAGCGAGACAGCCGACCGCGCGGCACTGCCCGCACTCCTGCCTGCCCGCCTGCAGCAGGAGGAGCTAGCAGATGCCACAGCGGCTGATGGAGTCACTTTGGTTTGCTTTCTCTACCCAGACAAAATTAGGAGGTTGATTTCCTCACCCTTGTTATTTTTTCAAGGTCTTTCTAGGACCTGGAAATAAATTATTTCCTTGTCGTCTAACCTGAGTCTTACTTGCTTATTTTGTCTTGTTTTGGTTCCTCACATTGCACTGTGAACGTAGTCCCATCAGCGCCTCTCCAGAGGGACCAGACTGGTTGCTGTGCCGGCAGGATGGGCTGCAGCACAGCCCGTCACAGTGGGTTCCCCACCATGAGCCGCCTGCCCCCCACAGCACCTCCCCACTGGCAGGACGCCGCTTCCCTGGCTTCTTCCCATCTTTCATTGAAATGCACATCAGAAAAAGCTGCTTCAAGAGAAGGGTCAGTTTTTCTGCCTGAGTTTGAAGGAAGTGCCCCTGGCTTTCTCCGTCTCTTCAGGAGGAGAAGGTTGGGTTGTGTGTTGAGCGGCAGGGGGGGGCGGGGGGCTGCCCGCCCTTCTTTTTT
>NW_009693355.1:2809-7514 GCF_000703405.1 Apaloderma vittatum
CAGCGCGGGGTGCAGGGTCTGAGCCACCCCAGCCAGGCGCAGGCTCCACACCCGGTCCCAGAAGCCTTGCCTCTGTGGGAGAGCCCTGCAACGTGGTTCTGATCGCTCATGAGCGTGCATCTGGTCATGTACCCTTTCCCAGCTCCAGTATAGAGAGTTTTGTTACCATGACCCGATCTCATGTTGGTAATGGTGTGTATAACGGCAGCGTTCAGTTACTGGCTGCAGCAAAAAATCTCCTTCATACTCAGTTTTAATACTGAAAAGATGCAAATAAATGACACTCCAGCCTGATCACAGATAAATCAATTGATGGTGGTTTTTTTCCAATGCCTAGAGACTGGGGAACAATCAGCGTGCTAATGGCGAAAAAGCACGAACCTCCCTGGGGCTAGGAAGCTTGGTCAAGGTGCGCAGCTGCTGATGCTCCAGCACCTGTGGGCGAGGGCTGGATGCGGCACAGAGCAGCTGGCCAGCGCAGAGAGGGGGTCGTGCATTAAACTCTGTGGAGGCATCCATGTAGGTCAGCAGATAGCACGAGAAGAATTTAAACCTCTCCATGAAACGGCAGCCGTTTAAATGGCATCGTGCAGTCATCGCTCCCAAGCAGGCTTATTGATCCTTGAGGTTTTTAAGTATTTCCGTATCCTTCACTATCCCCGTGCCTCCACCCCCATCCTGTTCCCTTGATTATTCACTAAATGTTATGGAGCCAGCATCTGGTGACCTTTGATGACAGTAGTTCATGAGATGCTGAAACAGAAGGGAGGAGTCTTGAGGCCAAAGAGTGTTTCAGATGCGCAGGGTGTGCAGCCAGACCTCAGTGTATGCACAGTTTTTCTTTTCACAGTTGCAGCAAGTGTGCCTAGAGCTGACAGCCTTGAGGCAGCTTTTTTGTGAGCATCATCGGTACTTGCCCCCGTGCAGCTGCATGCTCTGGCAGTTCTGGGCATGTTGGCCAGTTGCTGTTTGCAGAAGGCTACTGATGGTTGCACTTTGTTTGCACCCTGGGTTTTCAGCCCAGGACCTTAGAAACAATAGCTCTCACTTTCCAGCCAGCACAGTTCTCTGAATCCCGCTGTCCAGGTGCCCAAACAAGCAGCCTAGTTCCCTTGGGATCAGGTGGACTGGATTTTCCTAGGCACTCCCCCATTGACAGAGGAAGCACCTGCAGTTAATGTGCTCCCAACAGGTAACAAGTGCTCAGCATTGAGTGTGAAGAGCCTGGGGCGTGCAGAAAGATTTGCTTCTTGATATTGTGGAGGAATGGAGAGAGCTCAAAGCAAGAAATTGCCAGCCAGAACCAGACCCTTAACTACAAAAGAGAAGGATTATTGAGAGCTTTGATTGCAGAAGCATCTGTGAAGATGTTTTAAGAGCTTCATGCCCCCTCAACACAGCCCCTTTTGATGAAATTTTTCTATAGCAACTTCTCTCTCTTCAGCAGTTGCACAGCAGCCTCTGGCTCCTTACAGGGTGGGGCGAGGGCAGGCTGATCTCCTTGGCTCTGCAGGAGAGGAGGCCAGTTCTGCTCGGCAGGCTGGTGTCCAGTGACAGGACTGCCTTGGGTCCAGGGCTCAGCTGGGAAAACCCAGGGATTGCTCTGCAGGCGAGCATGAAGATGCTTCTTCCAGGTAAGTTTTCCCCCACGAGTGGCAGCCCTGGGGGTGTGGGACACGCAGAACCGTGGGCCAAGGGTTCCCAGCTCATTACTGGCATTTGTCTGCAGGAGGTGGGGCAGTGAGTGCACAGGGCAGGCGGTTGCTGGGCAGAGCGGGCTGGTAGGACCAAAGCAGGGGTGTGCGGAGGGTACCGCTGCCTGCTCAGAACATGATGGTGGCGGCCGGTGGCATTTGTCTGCAGGAGGTGGGGCAGTGAGTGCACAGGGCAGGCGGTTGCTGGGCAGAGCGGGCTGGTAGGACCAAAGCAGGGGTGTGCGGAGGGTACCGCTGCCTGCTCAGAACATGATGGTGGCGGCCGGCGTGGTGCTCCCCGTCCTTACCCGGGGCTCCAGTCATCCCCTCACCACCTGCTCCAAGGCTGAGGCACAACCTCCGCCGCACAGGACGCAGCCTGCAGCTGTCAGCTGGCATGGGACGGTGTCATTTGCCGGTGGCACATCCTAGACGGGTCCTGCAAGGTCGGTGCTCGGTGCTACGATGGCACCTGGATGCTGCAGCTCCGCTCCTGGCCCCAGCACAGAGACACTGCAGCGGTCACCTCTAACGCCTCCGCTCTGAGCCACGGTGAGCTCTCCAGAAGGCAAGGTGTCCAAGCCTCCTCCAGAGAGTTATTTACAAAAGATGGATGTGATCCACTGGGATCATTAAGGGGAAATGAAAAAAGGACAGTGATATCTGCACCCCCAGGAGAAAAATACATCTCTGGTAACTGAGTGCAGGCAAGGTCTGTAAGCCTGTGCCACCTGCTCAGGAAGGGGGTCACTTCTTCCCCTGTATCCTCCGAGGAAGCTGCTCTGTCACCAGAAACCTGACTCTTTTAACCACCTCTGCCACAGCTAATATGACAGCTCCCTGCATCCTTTCATTATCAAGCCCTTGGGCTTCCTTTAGGGTTGGTCTTGGACTCTCACTGCTCAGCGTAATCTCAGTTTTGCATCTCTGCTCTTTGTGCTCAGTGCAGAGGTAGCAGCTGTCTTGTTAGGGGGTTCTTGCTGTGCAACAGGGCTCTGGTTTGTGCTCTCCCCTTGCTGAGGCTCCACTGCCTCCCAGCCCATCCCAGGAGGTGTTTCCACATCCCAGAGGTGACCTGGGCTTGTGGTATGCAGCAGCACGTATTCCTCCCCGCTCGCTGGTGGTGATGGGAGCTGTGTTTCTGGGCAGCTGTTATGGCTACGTGTTACCAAAAGACTGAGAAGTTAAACAAAGTCATTGAATTCTACTAGGCTTTGCAATCGGCTCCCGGGCAGTCAGTCAGGGGGGCTGAAATCTCATCTCATGGAGCACGCTGGGCAGTGCAGCAGAGAGTGCGTGTTCCAGGACCGCTTTCCGCTCAGGACACTGGTGCCACTGGAGTGGCCAGGCTGGCCACCGGCCACTCACACATCCCAGCATGGGCTTTCTCCTGGCCTCAAGGTTTTTCTGGGTAAGAGCGGATGACTGCTCTTCAGATGACTGTTCTTCAAATTCTTAGGGCTTTGCAAAGCTGGGGCTGTGGGATTGCTGTGCGGGTGCCCCGCTTTTGCTTTGCTGTGTTGGGACAACAGCTTTGTATCCCAGCTGCTTCAGACTCTGCCCATCTGCATTGGGTCCAGCTTTGCAGAGCCCAAGGTCTCAGTCCAGCCTGCCCTCACCAGTGCTGGAACCCAGCACGGGGGCCAGCATCTGGCATTTAACGTCACGACATTGGGTAAATGGGAGTGGGAGTCGAGTGCCTCAGCACGTGCCTCTCCTGGGCTGAGCAGCGTGGCACGCTGCCCGGCGCCGCCTCTGCTAGTGCGTGTGCCAGTTGTTCTTGGTTAGGATGCCAAACGGTTGTTCTTAGACATCCCTCATCTACTGCCAATGACAGCGAGTGCTGGTGGCTCGGGAATTGTTAAATGCCCTGTCCAGCTACACTGCAGTTTTATGGACATATATTTTTCATCTGTCTTCATCGCTGCTGTAGAGGAGCTGCTCAGGTGCACGTGAATTGGTCCAGCTGTTTGCTGGAGGGAGCAGACTCCAGCCATTTCTAAGCAGAACACATCTCCTTAGCTAGTGTTTTAACCATGGTAATTGGAGAAGTTTTAATCCCTCTTCTGCGGAGGGAAGCACACACTGCTAACAGAAACGCTCCACCCCGACTCATCCCCATCTGAGCCAGCCCAGCGCAGCTTCCTCTGCGGTCAGAAGTCATTCACCTTTAGCCAGCAACCAGGCAGCTGCTGAAATCCTTCCACATTGCACGCAAATTAGGCATTGAAAATACTCATTACAGCCAACATGACACGCCTTCATTATTCCAGAGTAATTGTCTGAAAGGCTCAGCTCACGCACAAGCTTGACTTGGTGCAGAAATGTGATAAAAAGAAAACAGGAAGTGCAATCAATGCTTGTAATCCTTTTAAATAAAAAGGTACTTGCTAGTAGCTGCCAACATCTTTAAAAAGCTGTGATTTCCCTGGAGAGAGCCCTTATCAGCTATGACTGCGTGTCATTCTGGCTGTCTGTCAATCCATCAGACTTCAGTGCCACTGACATTAAGAAGCCAGGCGTTAAGATTATCACATTTAGCCGTAATGTAGCACAGATTGTGTTGACATTTGAAAAGTATTCTACCACAGGAGCCATTTGACTTCAAGACTTTCTTCCCAAAGAAGAAAACGCCCTGAAATATTCCCAGGAGGGGGCCCATGCTGCCTGCAGGGTGCTGGGTGGCCTTGCTGCTCTGTGCCACAGTGAGAGAAGGGTGAGGGTGCAGGTGATGATGAGGAAGAGGAGGGACCCCATCACATGTTCTGGCTGTGGAGAGCAGGCCTAGCTGCGAGGTGGCTGTCGGGTGGCAGAAAGCTACACAACGCTGCTTGCAGCGTTCTCCTGAGCCCTTCCTGCAGCTCTGCGAGGCCTCCCAGCCCATGCACATCAGCTCCAGGCACAGCTGGCTTTGGAGTCAGCTCCTCTGCAGCACCTGGCACCAAGCGCGCTTGTACCGTCATTTGCTAGAGAGGCATCGCCTGTGCACACCCTGGGCAGCCGTGGTGCAG
>NW_009693355.1:7545-10294 GCF_000703405.1 Apaloderma vittatum
GTCGTGTACGCCCCCCCGCCATGCCAGCCGTGGCCAGGAGAGCAGCACCCTGTGCGCACAGGGACAAGGGCTCCTTCCCTCCTCCCGGTACCTGCAAGGGAGAGGGGGACATTCTAGGCCATGTGTTGAGGTGGGGGCCTAGGCCATAGAAACAATGGTAAATGACCTGAAATGAACTGATTAATCTCTTTAAATAACTGTGAAAACATTTTTCTAGAAAAAGTTAATCTACTCTAAATGGCTCTGGTGCTTTCCTGGGCTCCAATCAATATGTGGTTGCTTGCTTTTCATGTGTAATTCACACTAATTGCAAAAGAGCATTTTCTGAAGAAAATGACATTGTGCAAGCAGAAATGCAAAGAGACACTAGGACCAATTAGTTTTAAATCCCAAAACAAGGCATGCTGTCTGATGCACAGGCAATCTGGAGATGCTGCAGCATCAGAGCTCAGTGTCCCGGTTCCTCTCCAGGAAGCTGCCAGAGGTGCTGGAGCATGTTATGTCCAGCTGGCTTGGTCGGGAGCCTCTGCTGCTTCCAGTTCTGACTGCTGGGACCCTGGCCTATGGACACCCAGCCACCAGCTGCAGAGGCACAGTGGCTGCAGGATTACATGGTTAGGGGAGACACATCCCAAAAGGATATGTCCACCACAGCAACAAGCATCACTGCGACCTGGAGGCAGTGGCGGTCCCCTGCCAGGCTGTCCTTGCCAGTGCCGCACAGACCCAGCGCTGCCTCTGTGCCGCACCTCTCCCATCACCCCAGAGCTGCTGCATGCAGAGCTGATGTAGCCCAGATCCCCAGGTCTGTCCTATTCCCTTCACTCCTGCTCAGATTTGCATTTGCCAGTTTGCCCCATCCTTGCCCAGCCTGCTAGCCCGTGCCCACACAACCGCCTCCTGGTCTGCAGCACCCCAGGGCTGAGGAGGGCTGGTGTGGGGCAGACAGGCGGGCCGACGGGCTGCTGGATGGGCAGGCAGCTCTTCCCCACGGCTGCCCGGCATGGGGTTCTGAGGTCCTGCCCAGCCTCGAGCCAAGGCTTCCTTCCAAGGAGTGCATTGCTTTTCTGTCATTTGCTATAAACCCAAAGCTTAATTTTCACGGATGTCATTCTAATTCTAGTGGGAAAGCTTATTACTTCTGATTTACCCCTAAAAGAGCCTGGTGAGTTAATACTGTGTGCCTGTGGGTTTGCGCATCAATCCATCCGGGAGTCTGCAGGTGGGCTCTCCGCAGGGCAGGGGGAGCATGATGTGGGGACTGAGGTGAGCATGCCACTGTGACTGACGTGCTGCTTTTACCATCTGTAAAGCCTCTGACATATTCCTTTTGGCTCAGTGCAGATCCGCACTGCTGAGCTCCAGCACAAATGTCATTAAAACATGTTCTGCCCATGGTACCTATAAATAATTGAGGCAGCAGGTCTGCACTAAGCTCTGTTCTGCAGCTTTCTGCTCCTCCAGTGAGGGGGCCCAGGAAGATAACCTTCCCTCCTCCCCTTTATCATCTTTGTAACAAAGGAGTGCCTGGTGCTTCACTCCCACTCATTTCTCTGCTGTATCCCCCAGGCCATGCAGGATGCTCCCAGGGCTTGGGGGTCTGCCGTGCTCCCTGCACTGAGGTGAGCACAGACTGGTCAGACTCCAGACCCTGCCCTTAAGAGCAGCCAAATGAAGGGTGGTGAGAAGAGCTGTAGGTGGTGCCTGGCTCCTGCTTGGGGCATCGATGTGCATGGAGGGTTGGGGAGGACCCGGCACCCAAGTGGGGGGTCTGGTGGTCTCATCAACCCAGGCCTCCTGGGATCGGCAGCCCCAGCCCCTGGACCCTCACCTCCTGCATTTCCTGGCTGCTGATGCTACCACTCCCTGCACTCACCTGCACAGAGGCTGGTGCGTAGTAAATACCATCGGCAGTAGCTTAATGCAGATGCATTTCCAAAACTGCCACTAAATATGTGGGAAATTCACAAGCCTGGCAGTGAAAGCCATGGCTGAGAACGTTTTTTGGTGCTGTGGCCTTGGCAGTGCCTGATACGAAGCAATCAGGCTGTGAGCACAGATTTCCTTGCCTGGCCGTGGCCGGTGGGAGTGTCCCAGCTCTGTGCAGGACCCACCAGGCTGCTGGTGCTGTGGGACGGTGCAGTGCCTGCCACCCGTCCCGCTCGTTGGATGGGACCTTTCTGCATCTCCTGACACAAAGGGCAAGTGCTGCCTTTGATCTGGGCTCCTGCAGGCCAGCAGGCGTGGACCCTGGGCTGACAGATGAACTTGCAGGCAAGGCAGCAGCACGGGACAGCAGCATGGGACAGCAGCAGGCTACTCAGCTCCTGTGAGCAGGAGCCTGTCTCTGGTGAGAGGGGCAGGATCACACCTTCAGCATCAGGCCTCCACACCTCCTGTCATGCAGGTGCTGATTTCCTCCTTGCCCACGAGCAAGTTGCTTCTTTGCTCCCTTTTCGTGACAGTGGGAGTCATTACCAAGCATCACGTTGGGAGCATGTGGTATAAATAGCGAGTGCTGGCAGCAGTGATCCTGGTGTGATGCTGTCCCCCCCCAACAGTCCCCTCGCTGCCGCCTCTCACTTTGCCAGCCTGCAGCCAGGGCTTCTCCCAGCTCCATGGGTCCATGTGAGTGCCCGTGGATGGACACAAGTGGTGGCATGTGCGGGGCACACCCTTTCACCCAGCGTAAAGGCGCCATGAAGCCACAACAAGGGGATGGGGGAACACCCTCTGCGCCAGCGGCAGG
>NW_009693355.1:10418-11364 GCF_000703405.1 Apaloderma vittatum
GCGGCCAGGCAGAAGCTTGTGTGTGTGGAGGCCCAGCCACTACGCTGTGCAGCGTGCATGTGCCCTGACAGATCACGAAGGTATATTAAATAGCAGCTGTCAGGCTCTTTCAGAGCACAGCGGTAATACAGTTGGGACCATTGTGATGTCTTCTTAATTTAAACTCGTGTTGTCTTTGAGGCACGTGCTAATGAGGGCTAATGGGGAGATCAGCTTGCTGTTTGCCAGCATCGCTCTGTGCCTTGCCGTGGCCCTGTCACTCCTGCAACCTGGCTGTCCTCGCTAGCTGGTGTCTTTTCCCTGCCTTGCTAGTCCAGTGGGGAAGAGAACTCGGGGGTCTGCTCCCTAGGGAACGAGCTCCAGCATGGCGTGTCAAAAACTGCTCCACTGAGCCATCTTCCCCGATTGCACAGCTCGTCTGGGGAGTTAAGCCTTCTCATGCTGTTCGTGGGCAGCCTCCACGGCTGCCTTGTGTCACAGCATCATCGGCCCCAGGAGCCCTGACCCGACCCTGTGGCCGGGACGTCCGCGGTGGTGACACAGCCCCTTCTGCCCCTGCACCCCTGGACAGCCACAGCCTTGGGACTCTCCTCGTAGAGAAGGGGCAACCAAATGTTCCCACAGCCCTTGTCAGTCCCTCGCACTCTGCATCATGCCTTGGGGTCTGCACGGGACACAAGGTCTCTGGCAACCAGAGGAGCAATAGCCCTGCCTGGTTTGGCTGCAGCTCTGTAACTTTTTGTCACCTGTGTGGCAGTGGTGCTGGAGCTAGGGAATGGAGCAGCTCTGCATGGGAAACCTTGGCCCCGTGGGGCTGCTGTAGGTGTCACAAGAAGGATGGAGCTCTGGGAGCGGCCCCAGGGCTCCTCATCCCCGTCCCTGCCTGTCCCGCACTGGGGGGCTGCGGCAGGGACCCAGCAGCGCCCCAGGGCTTGGGCAGACGGAC
>NW_009693355.1:11395-12649 GCF_000703405.1 Apaloderma vittatum
CGGCAGGAGGAGGGCGCCAGGAGCCGGGTGCTGGCACTGTCCTGGCAGCCGCTTCTCCCAGCCCAGTATCCTCAGCCCTGTGTAGCACTAATCCACATATTTATCAGGATTAATGAAGCATGCAACAAATGTATAGTCGAGGCAAAGCAAGCAGCAGAGAGACAGAGACAATGGATGACAGCAGGCGAGGGGGAAGATAAGGCAGCATGTTGTGCAGACTGGGGGAGCGGTACGGAGCTGTGCACGCACTCGCTGACCACGGCTGCACGCAAGCAATGTGCATGCCCCGTATACGCACTCCCAAATACTTGCACAAACACGCAGAAATGCTCATGTTTGCTCATCATCGTGTGTCTGTGCACATAAGCATAAAGAAAAAGATGGATAGTCTTACCAGAGATCAGTCACCAATGTTTAAAAAAAGCCATTGAATACTAACACGGCCACTTGCACCGTATTTGCATACTTGCTTAATAAAAAATTATGGCTGTTCAAAGCCCAATCATTAATTACCCAGCATATTTTCTTTTAACTCCCTCCTTTTTTTATTACAGACTAAGCTGTTTTTCTGTTTATTCAGCAAAAACTCCTCACTATTCCACCAGGACAAGACGTGCAATAAATATGTACTTATTAAGTGTGCATTACAACTACACAAGCTGGGAGAAGTAATAACAGACCCAACAAAAAGCTGAAGTATTTATGCATGTACTTAGGGCCACTTTAGCTATTTATTTTCACAAGGAAATTAAATTAGATAGTTTGACAGCTCTCAGGGTGATTATGGTGGGAATCTCCATAGGGCCCAGCCCATGCGGTGGAGATGTGTGTGGAGGATCAAGCTCACGCTGAGGGGGGCTGTGGCCACACGTGCTGGGCAGCACCCTCTGCCAGGACACGCGGTCCTGGTGGCCGTGATGCCCGAGGCACTGGCAGCCAGGACGAAGCTCATCACGCTCACTGCCAGAACCGTGCGGCAACGCCGTGGGAAGTGCGGCGCTTAGAGAAAAACTCCAGGGACATGGAAAAGAAGCATTTGCTCAGAAAAATTGCCTTTTAAACTCATTTTCTCTTCAAAGAGCCGCAGTGTCTTTGTGAGGTTTTAATGCTCATTCTTTACATAATGTCTTTAGGCAAAGGACGTGACGGCAGACCCGCACAAGGAGCGACGAGGCTGTGTGGGTCTGTGCGGGGTTGTGCAGAGGTGTGCGGGGCTGTGCAGAGGTATGCGGGGCTGTGCGGGACGGGTGGCCG
>NW_009693356.1:0-287 GCF_000703405.1 Apaloderma vittatum
CCAGCCACCCCCACCTCCACAGAGCTGCCTTCAGACCCAGCTCGGATTTATCCTTAGAAATTATTACAAGCAAACGGGCCCAAAAGCTTCATCCCGCTCCCGGCCGGTTCGCACACAATAACCAGCGATGACCGGGAGCCCCTCGGGCCCCGGCAGAGCTTTCCCTCGAGTTCTGGGGTGTTGGTATCTGGGGTTTTACGTTAGCTCCTCAACAGAGATGAGGGCTGGCCAAGGCGTCCCATTTTTATCTCCTCCTCGCTCCCTCCTGGGGCGCACGAGCCCTGTTG
>NW_009693357.1:0-238 GCF_000703405.1 Apaloderma vittatum
CGTCCAAATCATTGATAAAAATGTTAAACAGCTGCTGCACGCCCGAGGAGCAGTGGGCGCCAGAGGTCCCAAGGTGTCCGGGCGCCTCTTCGGGCTGGTTTGAATGGAAATAACCAGCACCTCTGTTATTTTTTTTCCCCACTTTACGCACAGAATATATGGGCTGCGCTTGGGCCAGGGGCACCGGAGCTGCCCCTCGGCTCCTGCGACCCCCATTGCTGCTCCGACAGCCCCACGG
>NW_009693357.1:266-647 GCF_000703405.1 Apaloderma vittatum
AACTCACCACGTCCGCGTTCGTCTTATCGAAGAAAGCCTCGGCGAAGACGGTCACAACGAAGATGTTAATGATGAAGGAGACAAAGAGAGCGATGCAGGACTCGATGAAGAAATACTTATTCGCTTCTCGCACTTCCCTCTTGTTTGCACGGTTCACTTGTCGGGACTGAAAAAGGGGACGGTGACAACAGGAGGTTTGAGAAATTCGCTATTAGATGACTGATATCTCTAATTATTTGGTATCAGGCAGTGGGACATAGGGCCACTGGATGGGAAGAGCTGGGGTTATTCAGCTCGGGGAAGAGAAGAGAAGGCTCCAGGTGACCTAAGAGCACCTGCCAGCCCATGAGAGGGGCCTGCAGGGGAGGTCGCGAAGGGGCG
>NW_009693357.1:787-1496 GCF_000703405.1 Apaloderma vittatum
CCCCATCCCTGGAAGGGTTCAAGGCCAGGTTGGACGGGGCTTGGAGCAACCTGGGCAGGTGGGAGAGAGGTGTCCCTGCCCACAGCAGAGGGTTGGAACGAGATGATCTTTAAGATCCCTTCCAGCCTTGACCAGTCTTGGATTCTGTGATAATCATTCTCCACACCCCCCTGCAGGGAGGGTGCAGTCAGGTGGGGTCGCCTTGACCAGTCTTGGATTCTGTGATAATCATTCTCCACACCCCCCTGCAGGGAGGGTGCAGTCAGGTGGGGTCAGGCTCTTCTCCCGGGCAACCAGCAATAGGACGAGAGGGCCCGGCCTGAAACTGCGTCAGGGGAGGTTGGGGTTGGGTCTCAGGCAGCCCTTCCTCCCGGAGAGGGTGCTCAGGCCCTGGGATGCTCTGCCCAGGGCAGGGGGGGTCCCCCGCTCCCTGGAGGTGTTTAAGGAGAGGCTGGATGGGGCACTTAGTGCCGTGGTCTGGCCCATGTGGAGGTGTTTGGTCACAGGCTGGACGTGATGAGCTCAGAGTGCTTTTCCAGCCTCAATGTTTCTGTGATTTTGTTTGCTTTGTTCCCCCACCCAAGGAAATGCTCAAAGCAGACCGCCAGGGGCTGCGACTGCGTGATTGCCCCATCCCCGTTTTCTTAACCCGTGTTACCTTGACCAAGGCGGAGTGCAGGTACATGTTGTGCGGCATGATAACGGCGCC
>NW_009693357.1:1527-4161 GCF_000703405.1 Apaloderma vittatum
CGGCGTGCCGCAGTTCTCGCATTGCGGCACGAACAGCCCCTTCAGCAGCTGCCTCTGGTCGGGTTTCACGGTGATGTACTGGGCACGGAAACGAAAGGAATGGGAGTCATTCGCACTTTTACGCATCTGCCTCCCCATGTTTTGGCGCCGTTTGGGCACAGGGGTGGGGAACGCGCCCCCAGACAGCAGCGAGAGCCGGTACCTCGTATCCAAAAGTCAGGGCCATGATGGTAATGAGAAACCCGAAGAAGGCTTCCAGTTTGCGCAAGCCTGCGAGAAGGAAAAGGATCATCAGCAAATGGAGAAAAAGTGAATCTTGGGTTTGGTTTTGGAGAAGAAATTACCGTATTTGTCCAGGAAGAGGAAGACGAAGGTGTCGGCGATGGTGATGAGCACACCGCCCCACAGCGGGACCCTGCGAGAGACAGACGTGAGCAGACGTCAGCTCACAAAAACACTTCGACCCCCTGCGCCAGCTGCGTCACCGCGCCCCAAATCTCTTTATTTAGAGCGTTTGGGGACGGAACCGCACAGTCCAAGGGTTTGTTTGCAGTCCGACACGAGGTTTGGCTCCCAGGGCAAGGGGCCGCCGGGTTGTTTTCTGCACAAACAGCTCAGGCAAGAGCTCGCTCCCCTGATCCCGAAAGCAAATCCCACGCCTGCGCTGAGACCGCCAGGAGCGAGCGAGATTTTTAACAGTACGTGGTACAAAACTGAAGCTTCCTCTTATGTTTGTGGGCTGAAGAGGAGAGCTTTCTGACAAGGATTTATCAGGAAGATAAAATTTGCCAGGAAAGGTGCAGCCCGATTTTGGCACAGATCAGTTAGAGCAAAAATAAAAACCCAGAACCCACCAAAAAAAAAGAAACCGGCGCCGAAGGCTGAGTCATCTGAGAGCTGGCACAGCCCCGATGAATCACCTTTGACAAAGAGCTTATTTCAGAAGATTTTTAGGAAATAGATGTTTTTTTAATTTTTTTTTTGGCAGGCACGGCATTGCTTTCGGAATGCTGGCGGGGAGCGCTCGGCTCCCGCTGCCCTCTGACAACAAACCCGACTTACTTCCCCATGGACAGGAGGTTAATGGCGATCGCCGAGCCGATGACTTCCTGCATGTCCGATCCGATGATAGCGAGCTCCACCATCAGCCACAGGATAATCCGAGGAATCTGGAGAAAAAAAACAACACTCAGAACCATCACAAAAAGGGCAAAGGGCTTCTCCCTTTCCTTTCCTTGATGAGCGCAGGGCTGCCGCCACAGCGCTCAGGGATTTCAGAGCGAAACTGGATGTTTCCGTGTGCCGAGGCGCTGGAAATCCTAGACTGGTCAAGGTTGGAAGGGATCTTAAAGATCACCTGGTTCCAGCCCCTGCTGTGGGCAGGGACACCTCTCTCCCACCTGCCCAGGTTGCTCCAAGCCCCGTCCAACCTGGCCTTGAACCCTTCCAGGGATGGGGCATCCACACCCTCCTTGGGCAACCTGTGCCAGGGCTTCACCACTCTCGGGGGGAAGAATTTCTTCCTTCTGTCTAACCTAAATGTCCCCTCTTGCAGTTTCAGGCCGTTGCCCCTTGTCCTGTCCCTGCAGGCCCCCGGAAGAAGCCCTTCTCCAGCTTTCCTGCAGGCCCCTCTCATGGGCTGGCAGGGGCTGTTAGGTCACCTGGAGCCTTCTCTTCTCTTCCCCGAGCTGCATAACCCCAGCTCTTCCCATCCAGTGGCCCTATGTCCTGTCCTCAGAGCAGAGCTTCTCCAGCCCTCTCATCATCTCCGTGGCCTCCTCTGCACCCGCTCCAGCACACCCACGCCCTTTCTGTACTCTGGGCTCCAGAACTGGACGCTGTGCTCCAGGTGGGGCCTCACCAGAGCAGAGCAGAGGGGAAATGGAACATTTCACATGGTGTTCCGCTATTTCGTGAGACTGATGACAATGGCTCAGGTGCCGGATGAGAAACATCAAGCTGTGCAGAGCTGGGGACGTCACCAATGTCCCCACAGCCTTACTCATCCGCAGCTGAATGAGACTCAGGGCTCTTTCTTACACAAACTGTGAAGATTTCTGAATTTCTTCAATCTAACAGTCCTGGAACGATCTTGTTCTGAAGGGCAATTTCTCTCCTCGTGATTCCTTGAGCTTATTGAAGCAACAGGGATTTCAGAAAAAGGTGAAATCCTGAGGTTTACTCCTGACTCCGTCGGCAATTCACTGAGAAATTCGCCCGACATCCTGCCTTGCTGCTTTCCTTTTCCAAGATGGGCAAGGCCCCACCTGCCCTCCCAACCGCCCGTGTTCTTAACGAGCCCTTCGCTGGTGCTCGGGTAGGGCTGCAATTAAAATCCTTCCCTAAATCTGCCTTTCTTCCAACCGTGAGCCAAACCAGAAGGAACCAATTTAAGCTTCTTGGACCGTAAAGCAAGACACGACAACTAAAATATCTTTTGGCAGCTGAAGCACTTTCTCTTCAGCACTTAACGGGCAGCAGCAACCCCTCACGAGCTGCCAGTGAGAGAACTGCGCCGAGCCAGGCCCATGGCACGACCCGAAAAGCGTCTCCGGCCCACAAGGGCCCTCCCCTTTGGGTACTGGCGGTTGCAGACTTCGGCGAGGTGCAGCCCGGTCACCACCCCCAGCCTCG
>NW_009693357.1:4262-5501 GCF_000703405.1 Apaloderma vittatum
CCAAGCGCGAGGTCCCGTGTCCCTGAGGATGCCTGTGCCCTGTGTGCACCTTTGGGAATTACAGGCTCTTTAAAAACAGACCTTATTGATGTTTGGAGGCTGGTTCATGTGCCTTAAGAGGGCACAGGAGGGATCTGAATGTGTAAAAAGCGAGCAGTCGCTGCTGGAGAGGGCACGGGAGAGCCTCACTCTCCCCTTCTCCTTCTCTGGGGTGGTTTCAGCTCAACAACAGCAGCACCACCAGCACTCCCACCCTAAAACGCTGACGGGTACACGGTTCGCACAGCCATAGGTTTTCTGCACTGACCTTAAATCCTGCCACAGCCCCGGACTGTAAATCCGACTCGATGTTGCCCGGATCCAGGTAGGCGATGCTCATCAGAAAGCCCGGCCCTGTGAAAGCCCAGAGCTTGCGGAAACTAAAGCAGGAGTGCTGTCGGGAGGGGAGAGAGCATCGAGGCATCAGGAGCCAGCCCTGCGGCGGAGCCTTGTCCCCACGAACCACCCCAGCTGCTGAGCAAAAAGGGACAAGCCAGGGTTTGATTTTAATTTCCCCATAGCCGTGACCGAAGGTGGTGCTGAGGAGATCAGCCCGTCCTTGAGTTCCATCCTAACCTCTCCAGCGACCTCTGGTCCTAAAGCCAAGTGCTTCAAGCCAGGCTCTGGGACAGCCAAGGAAACGCTTGGGTGAGAGATGAACCCTCAGCAGCTGAAAATGCTGCCTTGTTGCTTAATCAAAAGCAAAGAGGGCACCTCTGCCACCCTGCAAAGAGGGATGACCTGTTACAAAGGCTCCAGTTCCTTGATAAGGGAACAAAGGACCGAGGTCCTGAGGCTACAGGACACTCCTCTGCTCTTTAGCGCATCTCACTGCCTCAGGCTTTGCAGGAGACAAAGCCCCGAGTGCTGAATCATTAACCCAGGGAGATCTCGAACCCTCTTCTCGCCAAGATCTCCATCCAGCAGCCCAGGTGACCCGACCCGTCCCGGTCTAGGCAAGAAGGGGAACCTGCACCCAGGGCAGTGGTACCGAGCTCATGGATTTTTCCCGATGGGATTTTCGGGAGAGGGCCCGGTGGCACTCACCGTTTCGTCGTCAGGGATTGGGATCTTGCTGTCGAAGTAGGTGGTAAAAGGCTCCTCCGAGGAGGCGTCCGGCGGCTGCAGAGGGTTCATGCTGCTGGAAATGGTGCTGACCACCCACCCGGGCTCCCCGGACGCACCTTCTGTGGCCGGGGA
>NW_009693357.1:5532-5902 GCF_000703405.1 Apaloderma vittatum
AGAAGGAGAAAAGGAAGAGGGAGTGAGAGAGGGCTCCCGGAAACCTCCCCCGAAAAACTCGGCAGGGGCCTGGCAGAGCAAACTGAGCGCTCGCAGCGAATGCTAATTAGAGCATTAAGAGATAATCAAACGAAAATACCACCGCTGGAAGGAACCCCACCCTAGGAGAGCAGCTGCCTTGCTCCCACACGGCGTGAGGAGGCCGGCCAGGCAGTTATTCATTCCAAGTAATTTTAAAATGCCGTCACAGGGCCCTGCGTGAGGTAACTGCAGCCAGGATTAACCAACCAAGCTGGATCCAAGAGGAACCTCTGGCTGTTTTTTCACCATTACCCCAAACTCTCCTGGCTGACCCGACCGTCTGCGAGGA
>NW_009693357.1:5936-9027 GCF_000703405.1 Apaloderma vittatum
TGACTGTCTCCCCTGCGCGAGACCGCCTGCCCATTGTCCCTTCTCCTAACGCCCGAGCGGCAGAGCCGGCCCCGATGAAATCCTGGGACAGTTTGTCTATTTAAGCGACAAGGAAGTTAGCGAGGTTGCTCCCATGACGAAAACCCACGTCCCCGCAGACACACCTGGATCCTCCCTGCCCCGGGCCCAAGCCAACACTCACTTTTGCCCTCCCTCCGCGGCATTTTGCTCCCGGGAAGGCGACGAGAGCAGCAGCGTGCGTCCCCCGAGTGCCCGGCCTTTGCGAAAGGAGGGCTAAAACCCGGGAGCGGCTATTTTAACCAGGTTTCCTATTGCATCATCAGAGTAAACTCGATTGCTCCTCCTTTTTTTTGTCCTGCCTCCCAAATACCTCCCGGGGCCGCCCGCCCTGCCAGCAGATCCCTTTAGATCAGGGCTTCCAGCCACCTGCGGGGGTGAGATCCCCCGAGCGCTGGATGGGCTCGTTCCTCTCGTTAAACGAGGGCCTGTCGTTAAACGAGGCCAAGGACCTGGAAATCTCCCGGTGGGCTCATCTCAAAAGCGCGAGGGTTTGCGGCCAAGGCGAGCGTACGGGGCGGCAAACGGGCACGCCAAGGCCTCGGGGTGGGTTTTGCGGGGTGAAGGAATTAATTAAGTTGCACGAGGACGCACAAGAGCGACGCTGCGGCGCGAGCCTTACCGTAGGACGCCTTCCGGTCCATGTCAGAGTTTCTCATGGTGGAACCCTCCCGATCTCAAAAGCGCGAGGGTTTGCGGCCAAGGCGAGCGTACGGGGCGGCAAACGGGCACGCCAAGGCCTCGGGGTGGGTTTTGCGGGGTGAAGGAATTAATTAAGTTGCACGAGGACGCACAAGAGCGACGCTGCGGCGCGAGCCTTACCGTAGGACGCCTTCCGGTCCATGTCAGAGTTTCTCATGGTGGAACCCTCCCGGCGGCCTGGAAACTGGTTTAAATCAGCCACGTTGGCTGTAAGGGAGAGGAGGGGAAAAAAAAAGCTGTCAAGAAGGAGAATAAAACCCTGCAAAGGAGACAACTGAACCAGGAGCTCCTGGCAGCGGCAGCTTTAATTCTCTGGCCCTTTTCCAGCTTCTCAGATCCTCACAGGGCCGGGAGGGGAGAGTTTTGCCCGGGACCTGCTTGGAAACTCCGGTTGTGACAACACAAAGAAGGGGCGAGCGGGCAAACCGATGCGAGCTGAGCGTTCGTGAGCTGCCAGGAGGCATCGACTTGTTGTGAAACCCCGGCTAAGGAAGCAAGAGTGGGATTTCCTTTATGTGTAAAAAACCCACACCATCCCTCTCCTTCCAGGCATGGTTATTACGGCCACAGCGCGTCCGTGGCGGGGCAGCCCAAGTTGCTCTGAAGGGCACGATGTATTCTTTCCTCCCGGTGGGTCGAAGCAGAAAGGAACCAGGATCTGGTTTTGGATGACACCAGAGTCCTCTGGGCTTTAAAAGGTCAAAGCCCTCAAGGATAAGTCAAAGAACCAACAGTTCATACGTTGGGGTGTGTCAAGCACTTAATCCCCCTCGAAGCCTTTTGTGTATTGTGAGATTTCCTCACATCGAGGCAATATTGATTCAGTGGAGACATAAAAGGAAAATATTAGCCAGGAATTTATTTTAAATGTTTTGAAGCAATTTTAGGTCTTCAAAGACAAATTCCCCGGTTCCACAACCAACTCCAAAGGTTGTCTGTGACCAAGTCAAGCAGGTGACAATAATCCAGAGAGGGTTACTTCACGCAGTGCAGGAGCGATACCATTCCTCGTGGGCAGGGCTACAATTGTTCTCTGCCTATCTAAAAACACTCAAGATTTTGAAACGTTGACACTAGGGCAGCAAGAGGAATAAAACACACTTGGGGAGCTGCCAGCCCCACGCAACTCGCCGAGGAACCCGCTGAGGCGCAACGCTCGGGCGCGAGTTTGCTCATTCCGCCGCTTCGCAAACACCCTCGAGTGTTTGCTCTGGATGAGCACGCAGGAGAAACTCACACCCGCGTCGGCATGAAGAGCAGTGATGAGGTTTCGCTAAAGATTTCCCCCCCCTGCTTATTTTTTTGCTGCTCCACAGCCAGCTCCGGGGAGCAGAAACCTGGCACCAACGTCGCTGGCCCTTCCAGCCTCGTCAGGCTTCTTTTTCTTTCAAGCATGAAGCCTTAAGGGCTTTCATTCAAAATAAAAAAGCAAAAAAAGCTCACGTTCAGCAATAATCTTTGCCCCGAAAGCTCGCTCCTCCAGGAGGAACAGCGCTTACCCTGGCTGCGAGTCCCTCGGAGCACTCACTCCATGAATAAAAGGCGAAGAGGAAGATGGATGTTCGTTACGGGGCGCGACTGACCTAAATATCTCCTCGCCAAACGCATCCCGGCTTGGGCGGGAGCAGGATCGGTTCCCCTATATCTCCGCCGGCAGCTGCCGAGCTCGTGACGCCCTCAGTGAGGACCCGACGCAGGGAACGCTTTCCCACGCGGGCTGGGCTGGAAACGCCGCCCGCAGACCCCGTCGCCACGGGGCTGCAATAAAAGCAGGAGGAAAAAAAAAAAAAAAAAGGAAAACTCAACCCAAGGGTGGTTTTTGCCTCGTCTTGTCTCCACGCCGGAGCGCTTTTCTAAACGAACGGGTCTAGCCACATCCTGCCGCTGCTCTCACCGTGCACGAAATGAGAGGATAAAGAAATTGCAGGATAAAAACGGTTGGGTTTATCTCTCCTTCTACGCGTAACCCCCACAAAAATCTTCAAGCAATGGCCCAACGCCAGGTGTGGGCTCAGCAGGTCATGTTCTGCCTCCTTGGTGGCAAAACACTCATCGTAACCATCACTGGGTTTGACTTTATGCACCATGAACCACACCTGGGCAAAGCAGCCGCCTTCCCAAGGGGAATATTCCTCGGAACAAGGGAAAACCCAAGAGCAGAACATCATGAGGTGGCTCTAATCAGAAAAGCAAAGACAGTGGCGCCGTTGTCTAGACCTTAAATACCCGCCGAGGGAACAACGGATCATTCTTCCACGCACACCCTCCCTTTCCACTGACGAAGCGCTGAGCCGCGCTCCAACGGGTCTTT
>NW_009693357.1:9194-9558 GCF_000703405.1 Apaloderma vittatum
CTTCCTGCGGTGCGCTCCGCCATCGTTAACTCTTTTTCTCGTTAGTGTCGGTATTTTCGTCATACGCAGGCACCCCTGTGGGCCGGCCCTTTACAGGGTCACACCAAAAACCCGACCCCATTCCTTCTAGTTATACAAGCGGCACACACCTACCAAAACCGGAGCAGGCAACCCGAGGAACCACTCGCCGGCCCAAACACAGGCAACTCCTTGCCCGCACAACCAGGTCACCCCCTCGCCTGCTTTCCAGACGCCCACGTCGCTCTGCCGGCACCAGCACCGCCAGGACCCGGCCCTGGAAAAGCTTTTCCTCCGCAGAGGCCTGCCGGAGAGTCGCCCCGCGGCGGGCTTGTCCTCCTCACTC
>NW_009693357.1:9570-9876 GCF_000703405.1 Apaloderma vittatum
GGACCGGAGATGATAAAAGCAGGGGAGGGAAAGGCTGTGACGCCGGCTTCGCTCTCGTTCAGCTGCGCCGAGGCAGGTCACCTGGTTGACTCCTAAACGGGCTGGGTAAGCTCATTAAATGATAATTATTCCCCCTGTATCAGAGCCAGAACATGCCCTAGACACAGGAGCCGAGGCATGGGGGGAATGCTCACCCCAGAAACATACAGGGTGACGGATTTATCTGTACAGAAGCGGGAAATCCTGGGAAATAACACCCTGGAAGCAAGAGGCAGCTCTCCTCCTCCTCCTCCTCCTCCTCCTCCT
>NW_009693358.1:0-18728 GCF_000703405.1 Apaloderma vittatum
AGCGGCACCGGGTCACCTCTTCCAAATCTCTACCAACTCTGAGGAAGAAGGGAGAGGTGGGTGAGCTTGCAGCAAAGGCCTGGAGCCCCAAAGTGTGGGGCTCCCTGCCTTCTTTGGCAGCTTTGCAGGAGCCCCCTCCCTGCCCTCCTCTCTCCTCACCGCACCAAGTCGCACAGATGTCCAGGCTCAGCCTGGCGTTCCCTTTGGTGAGCTTGGTTCCGAGGGTCGCAATGGTGGCCATGGCAACATCAGAACATACCTGAAATATGATCAGTCTCCTGTTCTGAACTGTTCTCAAGAAAAGCCTCTCTTTCCTTTAAAGGAATAATCAAATAGGAGATCAAGGAACAGAGCCGTCTTAGGTTAAGCATCATTTAGGAGTAATATACTGTTCTGTTGTTCTACGCTCCTCCATTTGTATAGGAACAAATAAAGGAGTCAGCTAGCATGGCTGACAGTTGTGGAGGAGAAATGTTTAATAAACTAAACATCTTGGGGATCAAGTGCAGTGTTTGTGCATATCTATTCTGTTTTCATATTGTAGCTGTAATTCTGTAGTTAAAGTAGGTGTAAAAAGCAGAATCAGGATGCATTAGAGATTTTAAGAAGTCTTTTTCTGATTCAGTGGCTTAGGATAAGACTCGACATGAAGGTCGAGTCAGGTGCAACATGTTCCAGAAAGCTGCAGCTAAACAATATCGTGTAAATAGAATTGTTCTCCTCCAGTCATAAATGTATTTAAGCTTGAGAAGAGGTCAATTTGGCCTCACAAGGTACATTATATTATTCTATTAGTTTTAATTATACACAACTCTGCAAAGAAAATAATCCCCATTAATTTCATATTTTTTACTGACTTCGAGTAAAATTACTGAAGTGTGAAATGCTATATTCAAGACTCTTGAGGTTCAGTTGATATAGATGACTCATTTAATATGAAATGCAGCTTAGAAAAGATTGACATTGCTTTTAGTTTTGTCTTTTGGTCTTCATCTTTCAGTCATTGCTGCTGGAATGTGTAGGGACTGTATGTTCAAACATCAGCTCCATCCACCTTTCTTCTGGCTGACACTGACATGCTCATCCTTCATAAATTGCATTTGAGTGATCTTCAATGTCTTGTTCATGCAAAAAGCAACTGTGGCTTAGTAAAGGCGTAATTATTCACCTGGAATTATAAAGGCTTTCTAAAATCAGAAATACTTATTAGACTATAATGTTTCTTAAGGTGCAAATATCATTCTGGAATTCATCTTTCTGCTCTAAATGCATTCCTGTCTTCATAGCAGCATTCCAGTTATTAATGAGTAGCAGAATTTTCAGTTTTTCATTTTTCTCCCTTCATTTTTCTAGGTTATTCAACAGAGAAATGAGGAATGTGACCACATTCAGTTTTTAATTGAAGAGAAAGAGTCTAAAGAAGAGGACTATTATGAAGACCTTGACAGATTTGAAGAAAATGGTACCCAAGAGTCTCGCATCAGTCCCTATACTTTCTGCAAGGCCTTTCCTTTCCACATAATATTTGACAGAGATCTGGTGGTCACGCAGTGTGGCAATGCTATATACAGAGTCCTTCCACAGGTTAGATGATTCATATGCATGGATAGTCATAGAGATTCCAAATGCTAGATGCTTCACAGGTTTATTTTAAAGATAAAATAGATTTTGGATTCGCTATCTGAACCGCATTCCTGTGAAACTACACAATTTTTACGACATTGGCTGGGAAAATAGCTCTAATTCTACACGGCTCTGTTCCTTATGACCCTGTCCATGTGCAGTAATAGAATAAGGTTGAGCAGAGACAACGTGATCAACCCCTCAATTCAGGCATTAGCTTGGTACCTAATTCTTGTAGCTCATCCCAAGATACATTTGCTGTGAAGGTGGCAGGTAACTCTTTAAAGCGGATGTGAGACAGCCCCTGCAGCTTGGCCTGGGGTTCAGGAAATGGTCCTGCCCATACTACTGTACAGAGTAGCAGCAGATATATAGTCTATATATATTACTCAATTACAGTGCCTTCAAATACTTAAGCTGTGAGATGCACAGTGACCAAAAAAAAAAAGAATAACAGAAGTTGCAGTATACTTTCTTGGCTTGTGCATCAAAAGCATCAGTGTTAACTAAGATGAGCCCAATGATGTTTGTGACATACATGTATGTTGTGAACTAAATGCAGGTGCTGCAGTTTCCTCTGGTTATTTCCAGTAAGAGAGTTCTCAGAGGTCCATTTAATGTCGTGTATTCTGTATATGAACAGGATACCTCAGTTCTTGCCTGAAAGAGCTCACAGTGTTTCTAAAAAGAAGCAACAAGTAAAAGCAGTAATATGAAAAAAGCAAAAGGCAAGATGATCTTTACAATTATATAGGTTAATGTTGCACATACCTTGTCTCTAAATAGTTGACGTACTTTTAAAATGCAATGTAATGTTATCTTATCGAGCAACTAGTTTTTGGTGTTTTCTCCCTGAATTTCATAGAAAGATTTGAAAGAAGAGCTTTGTAAGTAGCTCTGCCAGATTCTTCCCGGGGCCATTGACTGAACAGCTACAACTAACGATTGAGCTTGCTGAGGATGGCTATCGGAATCCTTATTATCAGAGTTGGTGCTTTAGGAAACGTAGCTTATTGAAGACGGAGTCTGAGGGAGGTCACTTTGTAGGAAAAGTTTTTTTACAGTAGAGTGGGAACAGGGTGACAGATAATGAGTGTGACAGTTTAACACAATTTTACAAAGTCATTTTGCAGACTAGAATTGCACACTGAAGTCAATATACTTCTGATGTAAAATCCTTAATTTAAAAACTTTGTGTTTTAATGGAGAAATGCATAAAGAATATGTTCTTTTCCATTCAGTATTGTAATCTAAACAAATTCTATATGATTACTCCATGTGTATTTTTATTATAAAATACAACAATCTTTTCTTTTTTCCTTTTTTTCTTTTATTCTAGCTGCAGCCAGGAAATTGCAGTCTGTTGTCAGTTTTCTCCTTGGTCCGGCCTCATATTGATATTAGTTTCCATGGTATCCTCTCCCATATCAATACGGTCTTTGTACTGAGAACCAAGGTGAGTAGAGAATATTCACTTGGCTTTTCCTTAAGTAAGTATCCTTTGGAGAGATCTGAAGTGCAAAAAGCTCAGAAGTCGTCAGAAAAAATTCTTTGCACAGTAGTACACTCCGTTCCTTTTGACTTGTGAGCCAAGAAAAAGTCACAGGTGTGAATTCATGTGTAGCTGTCAAGTAAAGTGCTTTATAGGAATGGTGAAGTACATATACTTCATGTCTGATGCTTTCCTCGCAAGAGGCCAAGCCATTATATGTCATTGTACCAAAGAAAGTGTAGAAAGGCACTTGCATTTCCTTTTGGTTCATAAGAATATGGGAGGCAAATGGGAAACATGCTCTTGCTTGAGCCCATATGTTCAAACGCAGTTCTGTGTCCTTTTCGCTAGAGAGAGCAGGAGAGGAGGCAAGCGACGTGAGTGAATCCAGCATGTAGAACAGCACCTTCTGTGCCAAGGAGCCTGCTAATTTATGGGAAACTGTACCTGAGAGAAACCAACAAGATTTCTTGGAAATGCTCCCAGGCACAGATAGAAATTCATAGAATAGGCAATACTTTTGTCAAACTCTTGTTAAGAAATGACACAGAAGAAAACCAGAGGTTATGAACATGAATGTACAAAAAAGATCCCATGCTTTGTATTTTTGAGGTAGCAAATCACAGTATTAAAATACAGGTGCTGTATTGTGTTCAAATGATAAATGAATTGGGCTGTAACAGAGGCTGTAACATTCTGATGGCCTTCATAGCGCAGGCCTGGTGCATAACACAGGTACTATTGCTCTTATATAATTATGACTTCCCATGACCAGGAGGGGCTGCTGGATGTGGAAAAGCTGGAGTGTGAGGATGAACTGACTGGCACAGAAATCAGCTGCTTACGCCTGAAAGGGCAAATGATCTACTTGCCTGAAGCAGACAGCATTCTCTTTCTTTGTTCACCAAGGTACTTTAAACCTTAAGAGTTCTATAATACCGATTTTCATTTTGCAGTTACTAATTTTAAGAACAGTTACTGTGAGTAGTGCTACAGAGATTAAGTGGTTCAAGTATTGATTTAATTGATTTTGATGTGTTTCTACTAAAAGAGAGAGGAGCATTTAAACATTAGAACTTGACTGATTATTAAATAATTCAATATAAACATTGGGATATTCTGGCCCAGTTTGTACAAATGGGAATTCCTTATGGTTCTGTGATTTTTGGCAAGTTTTGTCTTTTGTTTTTTACTCTGAAAGTGCTAAGAAATGCATTTGGTTTCCTATGTGGTTTCCTATATTTTTGCGGTAGTTTTAATATAATAGAGTGTTGATGATTTAAAAGGTGGTTGGAATGAGGGATTGAATGGAGGACTTCTTTAGCTAAGAGCATGTTGAGCTAACGCATTAGATTACACAGTTACGATATGTTAATCTGTGTAAAAGGAAGAGAGTGGATGAAGACAGAAAGGGAAGAGGCTACCTCTTGTATTTGTGTACTGAAGTATGTACATTTGGAATGTTGGAACTCATCAAAGAGAATTCTGTCTTTAAATGCAGTAATCAAGAGCCATGTGGTAACCTGAATGAACACAAACAAAGTATTTCGTAGAAGGGAGGATATGTTGTATGGCTCATCACAAGTTCAGAAGCATAATCCTTCATCTGTTATTCAGCAGCCTCTGCTGTTTATTTGAGTTTTAAATGCTTCTTTGGCAGGTCTAATTGTGCCTGTATTATATATTTCTCCACATTGCAGTGTGATGAACTTGGACGATTTAACCAGAAGAGGTTTATATCTGAGTGATATTCCATTGCATGATGCTACCCGTGACCTGGTTCTCTTGGGAGAGCAGTTCAGAGAGGAATATAAACTGACTCAAGAGCTTGAGATCCTCACTGACAGACTGCAGCACACCCTGCGTGCATTGGAAGATGAAAAGAAAAAGACAGACACGTAAGAACCAAGTCCTCATTTTGAGCTGAAACAGTCACAGCAGTATATTATTTATAGCTACCTTCTTCAAAAAATAACAGGATCTTGGAAGGAATATGAGTGATGTTCAGGGCTGATAATTTTGGAGTCAAGAAAGAACATTTTACTTTAACGGCTCATAGGGTATTTCTTTATTTAGATTGTCATATGTCATCTGCAGTCTAGGCTGTTACATGCACAGATGTTTTGATGGCTCCTTCTCTGATATGGAAAATTATGAGAAGTGAACTGACAATTCTTTTTGCTTTGTTAATTCCCTGTGACAGTAGTTTTGCAGACTTTCTTACATGCAGTCCCTGTAGCCAAGGTGAATTTGATGAATGCCCAAATGCTGCTATTTGCATTTGAGTCTACCTAGATAATACTACTATCTAGATACAAATACATAACAATAATAAAGTAGATGCATTGGGGCCTAAATCCATTTCTATGGGTAACTATAAAATCAGATTCATAGCCTTAGTCTATGGCAGTTCAGCTCAAGGACTACTGGCAGGTAAATTTAAACAAAAGTTTGTGTGACAAGCAAGTTCCTGTCTCTGCAATAGAAGGATTTCTTGTAGGTTATGATGGTTTAGTAGTGAATGCTTGTTATGCTCTGAATTCTCTGGATAGATTTTTTTTTTTTCTGTAGTAGAGTAATGGAAATTATTCTAAAAAGACTGGAAAGGGATGTATGGAAAAGTCAGAGAGAAAACAAACCTAAAAAATATTTTCCTATTCATTCCTGTTGGTTTGCTTTATAAAGCCATTTTATCCTCAGGAATTCTAGCCTTCTTGGCAGCTACTAGAACAGACAGTGTCACTTACTAGATCATGAGCCAAAAACATTCTCTAATTACAACTCATGCGGTAGTGAACTTGCCAAAAATGCAGCTAATGAGGGTTTGTGAGGGAAGCTGTGGACCAAATGATGCTTAAGATTTGTGAAACAGCCAGAGATCTTCAGCTTCCCCGTTTATCTTAGGAGGGAAATACACCTTAGGAGGGCAGTTAGAAAGTTGAAGGAATACGCTTGAGAATAGGGTGAAGCTCTGTGTGTGTGATTCAAGTTTTATTTGCATAATTTGTAATATGAACAAGTGTTAATATGTCATATAGACTATTAACTAAAAAAACATGCAATAAATTGAAAACCAGGATTCTCAACAGAAGAGGAAACATTTAGCAATGAGGGAACTGATCCAAGGTGGAATGCCGTTCGGTCTCCTCATGGCCCTTTTTGCAGGTTTATATGGTTCCGTGAGCAAAACCGGATTATATGAGATGAGAATATGGCAGAAATGCTTAAGCAATAGGCAAAAATGATCCAGGATGCTATTAACAGATTGTCAGAAGAATTAGTAATAGGCGCCTGATTTTGTTGGTAATTTAAATGTATTAATGTTTGAATGTTTTAGATGTATTAATGTTTGAAATTTCACGGCTTTAGGTACGCCGTGTTTCCCAAATAACATGTTCAGTAAACATCTTTTGTATTGCTCTTTGATGGTGTGAGTCTGTTACAAACCCTATGAGAGGTACTAAGTTAATATCTGAAGAGTGCCAATGTAAAGACCTTTCTCCACATTCTTTCTGTTTTGCTTGTGCCTTTCTTTCCTTACACGTGTAGGTTACTGTACTCTGTTCTACCACCATCAGTGGCAAATGAGCTGAGACACAAGCGTCCTGTTCCCGCTAAGCGGTACGACAATGTGACCATTCTTTTCAGCGGCATTGTTGGATTCAATGCCTTCTGTAGTAAACACGCCTCTGGAGAGGGAGCCATGAAGATCGTTAATCTTCTAAATGATCTTTACACGAGGTTTGACATCCTGACTGATTCACGAAGGAATCCATTTGTTTATAAGGTAAGTGGAAGATTTTAGAAGTATTTAATCTGTGGCTTTTCAGCGATTTACTATCATGTCACTCTTCTCTCTGCTTTGGATTTTATTTAAAAAAAATACTTATGTTCTCAATCTCTGGACTGTGTTACTGATATTGCGTAGCTAAAGAAGAGTATGCTGTTTATCTCTAAATGTGGGAGGGAACACAAAGGGCTTAGTTCTCAGCAGGATTTCTGCACAAATCACCCATTAGGTAGATATATAAATGTACTTCTGTTTTAAGCAGATGTGAACACTTACACAAGCAGTTTGTGGTTCTGCTGGTCCATTGCTTTAAGTTTTTCAGTCATATAGATGGGTCTCCTGGTTGTAAATTAAAACTTAGTATTCAGTTATTCAGTGTGAATTTCATTCCTTTGTTAGGAATGAGGTGAGGTTGCAGATGGTAACAGGTAGACAGGTAGATATCTATCCCATATGTATGTACATGTGCATATTTGTGTGTTTATGTGTATAAGATTCATTCCTAGCTTTTACTAGATATCAATTTTGTGTCCTGTGCCAAGTGAGTCAAGGGTGTGAGTCAAAACAAACATAGTGCTCAGTTTCTACAGAAATTCAGAAGACCTCAAAAGAGAGGCTCAAGTTCACACAATCACAGTGTAATTTTAATTTCTTATGTTGTGGGCATACAGTACATTCTCTTCAGTAACAAGCAGAAATTATGGGAGTTAGGGTGATTTGAATGAAAGTGAAGGGACACTATTTGAAAGGACAAGCAGCCTTGAAGGAAGTGCTACATCCTTTCTAGTACTCTGAGCCCCACGATATTAAAGTAATTGAAAAATATTTATCTTGATAGGTGGAAACAGTTGGGGACAAGTATATGACAGTGAGTGGTCTGCCAGAGCCTTGCATTCATCATGCACGATCTATCTGCCACCTGGCATTGGATATGATGGAAATAGCAGGCCAGGTTCAAGTAGATGGTCAACCTGTACAGGTTAGTAAATGTGTAGACTTGAATGAAGAGCCCATTATTGATGTTCATCATGCTTTGAAATGTGATAATGCTCAAGGGCCAGTCCATGCAAGCTTTGTTATTGTTAGATTTCTGAGACACATATCTACAAATAATATGAGTCACATGTAAGTGTGACATGGGCCATTCCCAGACCTTAAAATCCAGTTATTGTGCTGAACCTTTTAAAGGTCTGCAGCATTTAGGCCTGTTTTCCAATAATTTTAATCTAATCAACAAATTTCCATTGTGCATCAAGTACAGTTCATTGAGTCTTCTTCATCTCAGTGAACAGAACGATTATATTCCCTCACTGGTATTTTGGTTATGCTTCAGATCCTCACATCAGCATGAGAAAATACTGCATTTAAAAAAAATACAGTTCCATAAGCCATTATGACAATGTTTACTGGCAACAGTATATATTAGTGGAAACTCACTCATTGTGGGACATCCCTGGAAGTGTTCAAGGCCAGGCTGGATGGAGCCTGGAGCAACCTGATCTAGTGGGAGGGGTCCCTGCCATGGCAGGGGGGTTGGAACTAGGAGATCTTTAGGGTCCCTTCCAACCGAAATCATTCTGTGATTCCGTGATTCTATGAATGTGTTGTGATATTAATACAGACCTGCGGAGGCTGAACTGACCTCTCCTCATCAAAAGGCTGTGAGAGCAAAATAAGTAATGAGTGCAATACGTATTTCTGTTTATGTGCATGTTACTGGTCTAACACCTTGCTTAGATCAGTATACTTCACTTTGTCACTATGCAAAGAAGTGAGGAGGGTAAAGTTCCAAAGATTTTATGTAAGAATAAGCTTCTCCAAATCCCTGTCGTATCTCTTGAGCTCTTAAATGAAGTGTATCATGATGTTGCCTCTGAGACATATCTTTATTCCTTGACCTACACCATCCATTTCTGCATCTTCTGAGCACTCATTAAATACATACCTGCAGTGTATGCCTTACCTCTCTTTGCACTTTTATTTTTGAGTTTCACAGTACGTAATAGCAGCATGGCGTGGTGCATGCTGGAAAAATAGGGCATTTATTCTTTCATGTAGGAGGCAGAGCCATGACAATGAACTTCCAAAAAAAAAAGTAACACAAAACACAAAATGCCAGACTTTGAAGAAACAAGAGTGGCACATTGCAGAAATAAACTGTAGTAGAGGGTTTATTTAATCAGAAGCATCAGATTCATTACAATGATTTTGAACGCTCAACTTTATCTTTTCCCTCCAAAGATAACAATAGGAATCCACACTGGTGAGGTAGTCACAGGTGTCATAGGCCAAAGGATGCCACGTTACTGTCTCTTTGGAAATACTGTCAATCTAACAAGCAGAACAGAAACTACTGGAGAAAAGGGAAAGATCAATGTCTCTGAATATACTTACAGGTGAGTGAAGCCATGTTTTTATTGATGTTGACATCTAAAAAGAAATCACTTTGTCAGCATAACATCAAAGTGTCTTTGGAGTTGAAAGTGACAGGACTCTTTCAACAGATTATTTAAGTACATGATTTCTCTTGAAACTGTGGCAGACTGCATTATGATACACTGTCATTGGTATGCAAATATAATAATGATGTAGAGAGATTTGAGTCTTCTGTTAATTTGCTCACGTATCTGTAGCATATTTAGTATTTTATGTAGTGCATGTCATGCATGCATAGTGCATATATTTACATGTTTTCTCTTTCACTTTCAGGTGCCTTATGACACCAGAAAATTCAGATCCTCAGTTCCACCTGGAGTACAGAGGTCCAGTTTCTATGAAGGGTAAAAAAGAACCAATGCAGGTTTGGTTTTTGTCCAGAAAGAGTACAGAGACAGAGGTATGACTAACCAGAGTGTAATTTTTTTTTTTTAACAAGGCATAAACATGACAAATTTTATCTAAACCACTGAGATCCATTTGCATTTGCGAAACTAAATGTTCCATAGAAAAACTGAAGAGTTTTACACAACACCATTTCATTAATATGTTTACCATCTCGACAGGACATTAAAATCCCTGATTATTTGTCTTTGCAGTTTGTACAGTCCCTGAAAGAATACTTTCGTGTTTTAAAAAGTCCTTGAGGGAATGTCAAGTGTTTAAATATTTATATCTCCCTCCTCTTACGGATTTCTCCACTGAACCAAATTTTGCAATATAATGTCCATTTCTGTTTAGCTGACATGTCTGGTTTTCAGCACTTCAAAATTCACCATTTGCTTTCTTACAGTGAATGAATAAATATGTGTTCAAATATTTAGGCAACAGTCCAGCAACTGCTTGCAGGCAGCTTCACACCTGATGTGTGTGGTGGTCTCTTAACCCCAGATGGATCAACTTTTCCAAAGACTGTTGCGTGATAGAGGACTTGCTTTAGACATAACCAGGGTGAAAACTATTTCTTCTTAAATGACATATGAGCCTAAATTCTCAGGATTATGTAGGGTAAAGCTCTCCAAGCACTGAGTGGTCTTTAAGCTTATGCCTCAATTTCAGAAGTCTGGGCATGTATTAACCAAAATCTTACTAAAAGCCAATGAGATTGAGACTCTTAAGTGTGCTACTAACTTAGACACTTAATCAGGTTACAGTATGCCAGCTGATGTGCTATAGCACAGTAGGTGCATACGTTCCACCCATTGCCAACAGGGAGAAAAAGATGGTAAAAGTAAATTACATAGCTTGAATTTTGTCCTGAAGTAATACCAAGAGTTTTAAGCTAGTGTATTTAGTCTTAGAAACATACCTGACTAAAATAAGGAAAAGTCATCCATTACCTTGGCTGAAATAATTCTTGTAAGTCACAGGAAATTAATTATATGTCTGCATACTCACATGCTTCAGAAAATGGAATTTAGGCTGTTAAACTGTTTGAGGTCTTTAGGAGACCTAATCCAGATTTATTACCACTGGTACCCAAGTGTATGAATACTGCCCTTTTTAATGGTAGCTCCCAGTATTAGCCCCCAGTATTAAACTTTAAGGGAGAACCTGTACTTTAACTCTGCTGAAGTCTGTATTTTAATATCTATCACTTAAAATAAGATTCTGGGTACCACTTTTGATAATATTTTTCTGGTTTTATTCTATATCAAGGTTAACTATAATTCACATGACTACCATTCTTTCAAATCTATAATTGTATTTAAAATATATTTTAATTAAACAGCTTTCACTTTTTTCTGCATTATAAATTATGTCCTAGCATTTGTAGCAGGGCGCATTGTAGTTTTAAATGTAAAATTTCAGAGGGGTACTGAGTCTGATAGATATTTTCCTTGTCTCAGCCTCACACTTGTTTAATATGAATATAGGGTTCAGATAGTTTAGAATTTTTAGCATTGCAGTTTCCTTGTAGAGACCTTGCACAACAGTTGGTATTGTTAATTCTCACAGCAGTTCTGAGAGGTACTTCCTGATACTGTTATCTCGTAATTGAGCTTTGTAGAGGGAGTCATGGGGGCAGGAATAAACCTGATAGAAAAACACTGTCAGCCTGATTTCCAGGAGCACTTAAGACTCATAATTTAAGCACACTCAAAAAGATTTCCAAATTTTTTCTTAGTTTTTTTTAATTCTGAAATTCAGATATACCTGTAATTCTTACAGATAGAAGGGCTTCTCCCGTCATAGGTATCTCTTCTAAATTGTAGTAAGTTTGGGTGAACAGGACACTAAAAAGCTACTTTCATGTGGTGATTGGAACTGATAATCATTTTGTCAGAGGTGATTTTGAAAAGTAAAGGAATATAACCATCTAATCTTTAATTCTTTTTCTCTGTACAATTCCATCTGATAATACACAAAAAAGATGCACTGAATGTTGTTCCTTTAAGATTTTCTAAACTGTTTGCAGTTTGTCTTGTGTAGGTACTCTTCTTGTTATTTCTGGCACTTTGTAGGCTGCACATCATATTTGTGATCCAAAAGCAGAAATCAGATAAACATTTTTTATGTTTGATTACCGTAGAGTAGTCACTTTGCTTAAAGGCGAGGGTGTAGCCTTGGTTTTCTCTTCATAATGTTACTCTCACTGACCTCTCGATGACATACACACACTAGCGTGTTAGCATGTGCAGCGCTGTTCATAAAACCAAATATGGCATGTTAACATATATGTGGGAACTACATGATAAAATTCCTGATCGATCACTCCAGAATATTGCAAGAAGTGGCTTGCAGAACTAAACATGAAAATATTTCTTAAATCATCCTGGAGGTATTTCTCCTGATTATTCTTTTACTGTGAAGTTTTCTACCTCCAATATCTTTAAATCTAGGATGGATGCACATTAGTGAGATATTCTCCTTTTCATCATATTCTTAGAGAGTGATAAGCTTAGCATTTGCAAATCTGTCAGGATAATAATTTACTCTGAAGCCCAGTGATTAATATATGGTGAGAAAAGAGGACAAAATACTTGCAGCTGGCACAGAGATATGAAACGAAGTCTTAAAATTCGGTGTCTCTCTGCAAAGCCTGTAGAAAATGATGGGGTTGGAGCAGCTCAGCATACCTCAAACTGGGTTTGTAAGTTGGCACCTCTAATATCAGTCACCATGAGAAGCAATTACTTCTGAGAAAGACCTAATTTACAAGAATCAGTGTTGGTTTGGAGTGCTCCTCTTTTAATTTTTCTACTTGATACTCTTCCATGATACCATTTCAGCAAAAAAGAGAAGTGCATCACAAATATACATAGAATAAAAGCAGCTATGACCAATTATTCATTCCGCATCCACTTGTTTGGATGTTATAAGGTTAATTATTATTATTATCCTTATTATTTTAACAGAGGTTCAGCTGCAGCTTCTTTCTTGAGAAACAGATTTGTTGTAAAACATAAAGCTTGCAGCGAACCTCAGATGTCTGACTGCAATTTCCATCACTCTCCACTTTCAAATATCTTTCTTTTCTGCCCTGTCCCCACATTACTGATGGGAGCAAGCTAAAGTATCTCAGACAGAGCTGATAGTTCCTCAAGGAATGTAGGAATTGTTATGTTCCTACGTACAGCAGACATGAAAGAAATACGGGCATTACCTATGTTTTGTTTCATTATTTTTATTATGTACTGATATTGGTTGCAAGTTGTAAAATGTATTTTGTCACTGCATTGACCCACCTTGTTGTTGTTTCAAAGAAAATCCCTTACTTCTCCAATTCTACTTGCATGCACTCAAGGAAACAAAGCAAGATGCTTTCTGAGCTGAGGGAAGAGGAAGAGGACGCTGGATAGGGTGCAGTACTGTCTCCAAATAGGGTGCCAGGCAGTAAGGCTGAGTTATGGATGTTATTTCGCATCATATCTCCCATTGCCATATGCAGCACTGTTGTCTTTTGCCCTACTTCTGACATCATACTCCCCATTTTTCTCCAGGCTTGCTTGCTATATATTCTTTTCCCTTAATGTTTGGTATTGTTATATCTCTGCTATGAGCATGTATTTCAAGCTTTCCTTTTTTTTTTAGTATGCATTTTTGCACGTCAGTCATGTTGCATTTCCTACCACCAGATAATATTGAAAAAATTTTGTAGTCCACACACCAGAACTAACCACTTCAATCTGATGCTTCACATCTTCATCTTCATTTCTGAGGTATAGTGGTTATGTGAATCAGTGACATTTCTGGAAAGATAGGTATTTCGGTTGTTGGGCAGAACAGTGAACCTAAAGACTAATTTTAAAAAATAACCCCTGAAGCAGCATGAATGAAGTTATTGTATAGATGTTGTTTATCAGATTTACTTCTGCTATTACCATGCTTCCCATTCATTTTGTGAGTAACACTTGATGCACTGTAAACTCCTGGTTCGAAAAAGTTTCCTTTTTTGATATCATCCTGCATTTTCCCTTTGTAGACATTGTGTAAACATTTTCTGTGTTGAAAGGGGGCAGTTGTTTGTCTGATACTGCCATTTGAAGCATGTGCCAATGTACTTCTACTGAAATGCTGTTCACTTGCGATGTATTTCTTATTGATTTGTATTACCTAAATTAAGCTGTCACGTTAATAATAGATTGCTGGTCAATTTTAGACCACTTGTACTGCTTTCATTGTTTTCTGATGGAACCCCCAAAACTGAAAGTCATGCTACTGGGACATGGTTGTCATGGTTGCCTTTTGATTTGGCCTCTCTAACTTTCAGTACTGATCTTATTTTATTCCTAGGGAGGACCTGATAATATTCTAGGCATCGTGGCACAATTAAAGGATGTAACGCTTGTAAGGGGACATAATGTCTTATGAGCTCATACTGTTGGTAAAAGTGGGCAAGGTTTCAAACATGTAGACCTTCTATAACTTTAGCAGACAGTGCATTTTCATGTGAATAATATCTGTTTTTATCTGACTGATAATTTCTGAATATTTGCATTATAAAATAGGATAGTGCAATTACTTTGTGTATAAAAATTGTCTCTATCTAGTATACCTTATCAGCACAGAATATATATGTATAAATGTTTCATGTTAATGTGCAAAAGAAATTGCAATAAATTATTTTTTCCACTGACTCATAGAAATTTTGGGATTTTCTTTTCGGTGTAAACTGTATTTCATTGTTTGATACAAAACAAATATGTTCTCCATTCCATAATTCAAAGTCCAAGTTTAAATAATTTATTGAGTCATTGTTCCAACATTTGCAAATGTCCAAGAGTCTCTCACATTCAGGTCAGTGGATCACATCCTCAGACTAAAGTAGTGTTCAAAATGTGTAGATCAACGCTCCAAAAACAGTAGACGAGGTCACAAAAATGCATACGTGCATTTGAAAGTCTTAGGCAACGTTTAACAACCGAGAATTATGAGCCGTCCACTTTGAGCAGGACGTGCGTTACCAACCAAAGCTTTAGGAATGAGGAATGGAAGAGAAGAAGCTGCACACGTTCCTTTCCATCATCTCCCTGTGGGACAACGACACATCCCAGCTCACCGTGAGAGATGGCCCTTGCTCTAAAGATACACAACAGTGATTTGTGCTTGAACTTGGCCTCTTCTCCCTAGAGAATACTGATAGGACAAGAGGAAATAGGTTCAAGTTGCACCAGGGGAAGTTTAGATTGGGGATTAGGAGAAACTTCTTCACTAAAAGGGTGGTGAAGCATTGGAATGGGTTGCCAAAGGAGGTGCTGGAGTCACCATCCCTGGACGTGTTTAAAAAGCGGCTGGACGTGGCACTTCAGCACATGGTTTAGTGTTACAATGGTGCAGGGCTGTAGGCTGGACTTGGATGATCTTCAGGTCCTTTCCAAACTTGATGTTTCTATGATTCTGTGTTTCTGTGATTTCTAAGTTGATGCAACTTACCGAAACTTTAATGGTGATTCCTAAAGGCGTGGCGTGTGACGGCTGTGGGTGTGTGTTTTTACATCATTGATGCAAATGGATATGAGGTAACCGAAGTTTCTGTAGTACGGTTCCAGCTGTTAGAAGATGGCATGCCGGAAAACTCAAAGAATGCTCTTAAATTTCTGTTTTACCTTCTTAATAATTTCAGAGTATTAAACCTCCTGTTACTCTGTAACATAACCAGTTTTTAAAGCACTAAAATAATAGCTCATTTATTGTGTCCCTTTTAGATATTTTCATCTCAGGGAAACCAGTATGATTAAGGCATTTAGCCATTTTTCTTTGCTCAAATTGGTTTTCAATCAAATGCCACATTCAACTACTAAAATTATACTTTGATTAAATATTAGTCTCAGGTAACAGTTAAAAACTTCTACAGGTATTTAGTTCTTTTTGTGTGTGCTTTATTGCTTCTTTTATTTAACTGTAGTGATTTAGTTTTTCAATAGAAGGTCTGTAGCTGCAACATGAGACATAGTAATTACCTAAGTCTATTTCAAAGGTATTTACAAATGCATCCAATCTATTTTAGTATTATTTGTAAAAAAAAAAAAAAAAATTGAAACAAGGAAAAGAAAGGGGAAAGCAGCAATGAAATTACAAATTATGGAATGCCTAGCTGTTTTTAATCTTCTGAGTTGTGTGCTTTCCTTTGAATTCAGATGTGCAAAAGACTTTGGTTTTTTGTGGTTATTATTAACTAAGGCTGTGGCCATGCAGGGGACTCTGCTGCTCTACTGCTGTTTTAAATTTGGCACTGCAGTTGGCTTCCATAATGGAAGGCTCAGTAATCTGATTGCTGCTGGTGTTTCCTGGTTAACATACTCCCTTGTATTCTCAATACAGGGCTTGAAAAACAGCAGAAGGACTCTTGCAGACTTCAGTAAATCCTGAAGCGAGCTTATTGAGCACATACTGTCAGTCTTTAGAAGTTACATTATAAAGACTTCCACAACTCCATATTTTTAGAGGCTGATCTTTTTATTGACCTTCCCCATGTGGAATTATATCAAAGTATATATTTTTTGTTAAATTTATATAGGAAGGCAAATATGTGTGTTTACTATTTTAGCAAAAATATTATCAATTCTAGCATAGTAAGAAGGACTTGATCATCTCAGAGGTCTTTTCCAGCCTCAACAATTCTGTGATTAGGTGATGTATTATTACTATGTTTACTTTCTAATCAATACACTGCTTACAGGCTTTGTTAGGATGCTACACTTATGAGCCTTATGCAGACAATTTTTATTTATGTTTGTAAAAACTGTAAATCTAGTCCTCAGTGGGAACAAACTCTAGGAACATAATTTCATGTTTGATACTTTTTTGGGGAAATAATCTGAATGATAAACAATGAATGAGGTACTCATTTGGATATCTATTTACAATATAACAACAGTTATTCTGATATTTTTTACTTACAAAAAGAAATTAAAATGATGTACTACTGTGTCTACGGAACTAGAAGAGCTTTATAAGTAAGAATAGCTTGAAAACTGTCTTGGAACTTTAATGAATGGCAAGGGCAGAGGTGGAATACTGCTTCTTTTCACACCGTCTGTGTTTCTGAAAAGTTACATGTGGGAGCAGACCAAACAATAAGCTACACAAGCAGAACTCCTTTTTCCTTTGGAATAGTGTGGGCTTGCAAACTTTGCCGTTCTGGCAAACACATGTACAGATGCCAAAGCTGGGAGCTGGAATTGTTCAGCCTGGAGAAGAGAAGACTCCTGGAGGACCTTATAACTGCCTTCCAGTACCTGTAACGAACATACAGGAAGGCTGGAGAGGGACTTTTTACAAGAGTTTCCAGCAATAGGACAAGGGAAAATGGATTTAAACTGAAGGAGAATAGGTTTAGATTGGATCTTAGGAAGAAAGTCTTCAGTACGAGGGTGGCAAGACTCTGGAACGGATTTCCCAGAGAGGCTGTGAATGCCCTCTCCCTGGAGATGTTCAGGGCCAAGTTGAATGAGGACTTGAGCAAGGCCCCATGGCAGGGAGGTTGGATTGGATTATCTCTAAGGTCCCTTCCAACCTAAGACATTTTATGATTCTTGATCTGGAAAGTGCAATCAAGTCAGCAGCTAGAGCTGAAGATTGAATGTTAGGACTCTAGCTCTGATCTCTGATTGATATCACAAGCAATTGCACAGCTCATATTTCAATTCTTTTCCCTCCTGTATCCAGCACCAGCTAAGCTGTAATGATCTTAGAGGTATAACATTTCTCCCTTGCCCCAAAATTTGATGGTGTAGGAGAATGCGTCATTATTCATGAAAGTAGTAGTCTTAATCGTTATTGCTGTGATTTTTGCTAGGACTATCCACTAAGTCCAGGTGAATGCACGCTTAAATTTTGCAGGATCTGGGGATCACCTTTTTGTTCAACTTTGCTACAGATTTGTAAGAGCAGGACACGGCAGTATATGTCCTAGACCTGGGTACTATTTCCCAGAAGACTTAATTCACCTGCTGCTACCGGGCTGCGTTTTGCTTGTTTGTTTGTTTTTAGAGGAACTGCATGTTTTTATTCTTACCTCACGAAGGCATCACTCCAGGCAATGATTTATTAACACCCGGAAAAGTCAATTTACCTCTTACATGTGATATGTACATACATACATATGTACATATACATACATATAAAGAACTTTCTCCAGAAAGGAGCCAATGAAGACAAAAGTGCAAAAGCCAATTAGGTTATCACAGAATCAGACAGAATCACAGAATATTCAGGGTTGGAAGGGACCTCAAAAGATCATTCAGTCCAGCCCCCTGCCAGAGCAGGATCACCTACAGTAGGTCACACAGGAACGTGTCCAGGCGAGTTTTGAATGTCTCCAGAGAAGGAGACTCCACAACCTCCCTGGGCAGCCTGTGCCAGCGCTCTGTCACCCTCACAGGGAAAAAGTTTTTCCTTATATTTTTGTGGAACCTCCTATGCTCCAGCTTGTGTCCATTGCTGCTTGTCATTGGACATCACTGAGAAGAGCCTGGCTCCGTCCTCCTGACACTCCCCCTTGACATATTTATAAACATTAATGAGGTGACCCCTCAGCCTCCTCTTCTCCAAGCTGAAGAGAACCAGCTCCTTCAGCCTTTCCTCATAAGGCAGATGTTCCACTCCCTTCAGAATCTTTGTGGCTCTGCACTGGACTCTTTTCAGCAGTTCCCTGTCTCTCTTGAGCTGAGGGGCCCAGAACTGGACACAATATTCCAGATGTGGCCTCACCAGGGCAGAGTAGAGGGGCAGGAGGACCTCTCTCGACCTACTAGCTACTCCACTTCTAATACACCCCAGGATGCCATTGGCCTTCTTGACCACAAGGGCACATTGCTGGCTCATGGTCATCCTGCTGCCCACCAGGACCCCCAGGTCCCTTTCCCCTACTCTGCTCTCCAACAGGTCAGTCTCCAACCTGAAGTGGTACTTGGAGTTGTTCTTTGCCAGATGCAAGACTCT